>NC_133429.1:6503812-6621312 GCF_011762505.2 Arvicanthis niloticus | reverse complement strand
AAACTTTAGTGCCTAGAAATCACAGCTGGTGCAGAACTTCCGTCAAAGCAAGGACAGTCTTAGCTTAACATCAGAGCAATGGCATTAGTCTCATCTGGATTATTAATTCCCCTCCCTAAGCTTAGGTGATTATCATATTCCATCCATACAGGAGATGTCTTGTATCTGCTGTTTCTCTCCCCACACTCTTCCCATGTATGCACGAGCAGTGGCGTTAGCATGCAGCACAGTGGCAGCCATCACCAAGCAAGAGAGGACCATGACCAGAGCCTGGGCATGATGACTTCCTGATTGGGGACTTTTGTCCTCTAGAACTATGAAAAAAAATAAATAAATCTTTGTGGCTTAAGCAACTCAGTCTGTGGTGTCTTGTTATAGTATCCTGATCTATGTCCCAATTAGCATAGTCTGAAAGGATGAGAACCGTTGTCACAATTGCTTTTGAAAGAGGATAGACACTATGTCCGATTATCGTCTGATAAGGATTGCTACTTTACTTTGACATTTAAAGGTTTGATTTATGGTGATGGCTGGGACTTCTGTGTGTCGTCCATGCCTAAAGAAAACAAGTAGCTAAAATCTTCCTTTTTTTTTTTTTTTTTTTTTTTTTTTAGCTTCCATGGATACAAGTTCCTGGGTTAGTGAGATGGACCACAAGTTCCTGGGTTAGTGAGATAGACCATCACACCTGCTTGTCAGCGCAGCGTTTAAACGCTTCCCCCCCCCCAACTGTGTTTATATTAGACGGTTCCAGGAACTATAGAAGATTGTAATTCTTGGGTGCTCTCAAGCCTTCAATGTTTGGGGTCAGTCCTCTGTCTTTAATGTAAAATCAAATAGTTTGACATCTCAGGAAGCATCTGAAAACAGAATCTTTCAAGAGAAGTAAACATCAACCAGAGAGGAATTCTGAGCCTCCTTTTCCATGTTGGTTACATATACTGAGGGTCAGTGGACAGACAAGGGAGCAGGAAAAAGCCTCCTGAAAGTGGAGTGTATTTGTCAGGGTGAACTTAGACTGTGCTGAGCTAGCAAATCCCCATATCTTAGACACTGTCCCATGAAACAGTTTTCTCAAGAGTCTCCCAACTCTCAGGGAAATTCGCTCTCAGGTTGCTGGTCAGGGAGGTGCCATGCTTGTATCTCTCTATTCCAGAATCTTCACTCATGGCTTCTGAGGTCACTGAGTCCAAGAAAGAGAGGCCCAGTCATAAATTAGCTTCTCCCTTGGAAACATCATGCTCAATTTCTGTTTAGAGATCACTGACGCAGGGCAGTGGTGGCGCACGCCTTTAATCCCAGCACTTGGGAGGCAGAGGCAGGCGGATTTCTGAGTTCGAGGCCAGCCTGGTCTACAGAGTGAGTTCCAGGACAGCCAGGGCTACACAGAGAAACCCTGTCTCGAAAAACCAAAAAAAAAAAGAGATCACTGACCAGAAATAGTGTGGCTAATACATGTTCACGCATTAGCTCATGCATACTCTGTGAACAGTTAGTGCCTTCCACTCGGGGAGTGGGGGCAAGGCCAATTCATGTAGCAGATGATGAGCTTCTGAACTGTATGGATGGTAAAACCTCTTGCCAGGAAAGCATGGAATCCCGAGGTCAGATCTCTATACGCCCTGTGAGATGCTGGGCACAAAGCATGTGCCTGTAACCCCAGCACTGGAGAGGAAGCGGTTTCCGGGAGCTCCTTGGCCAGCTGATCTTGCTGAATCAGTGAGGCTCAGGTTCACTGAGAGACCCAAGGTGAAGAGCTAGAGAAGAAGACACTCCACATGGTCTCTGGCCTCCACATGTGTGCACACCTATGTGCATACACAGACACGTAGAGAGAAATGACAAGATTTAAGATGTCTGGATCCTTCTTCACAAGCTTCCTAGAAACTGTAGCAAAAGAAAGACTAGGAAAGCAAGAAGGAGGAATCAGTGGCATCCTGGTTCGTTTGGCTTAGACTTCATCCGCTGTCTATGCTGTCTATCTAAAAGATGTATTTGTATCCCTTTTACAGACAGTAATGGTGTTTTCAAAGAAGCAATTTTTGTTCTTGTTCTGGGTTTTTTTGTTGGCTTGTTTGTTTGAGACAAGATCTCACCATATTGATTTGGAATGCATGTAGACCAGGCTGGTCCAGACCTCACAGAGATCCAACTTCTGCTTCCCAAGCACTGGAACTAAAGGTGTGTTCCACCACCCACCTCCATAGTACTTTTTTAAAGGGTATCACAGAGGTGTCTGGCTCCCTGCTTTTTAATGATAATACTCTTATTGGATAATTCCTTACCTCCACTGGCTGGCTTTACCTCCCACGGGACAATGGGAGGGCCAATTCACATCCTTTGGGGAGTTACTGTGAAATTCAAGCTAGATGTCAGAAATGCTTATCAAGGTACTTGGCTGGTAGCACTAATGAGTTGGTTGAATAAAAATCCATGAGCAAATTAGCTGGGTCCTATTTAATCTACAAGAAACCATGAACCGCATATTATGCAAGCGTGATGCAGAGGGCAGAAGCTCTTTCCATCAGTCAGAATGCCATGGCTGATAAATTTCATTCATATGTGAAAGCGTTTTAAAATGCAGACAGCTTTTATTCTATCCCACTAAACCGTTCTGAAACTCAAATTCAATTATCTGTGAAAAGTGGAGGCAAGCCATAAACTGCTATAGCCATGTAAAACGTTGGCGGCAATCATGCCACAAGCGGGAATGGCTGTTCAGGTGTGGGACCTGGGCAGAGCCACCGTTGGTTTGGTGGTTTGCTCTTCTTTCTTGATTCCTACTGATTTTTGAACAAAGAACTACAAATTTCATGATAACCTAGCCTAAGAATTTGTAACTGGTCCTGGTTGTGACTCTAAGAGATTTAGAGGATTTGTGTTTGGTTGTTTTGTTTTGTTTTATTTTTTTTCTGGTCCTTTTAGTCCTGAAATTATGATTATAAAAAGATATTCTCAATATAATAATATCATTTTTCTTATTTGTTTAATTTTTAAAAAGACTTGTACTTTCATATTCTATTTCCAATCAGTTTGGTTTGTTTGTTGTTTTTAAAGTATCTGATATATCTCACAATCTCTCAATCGGTTTCCAGTCCTGAGAAAGCCCTGGGAAAAGATCCCATCCCCACACAATTCATCCCCCTTAGCTAAAACCTGCAGAGGCAGAGTCAACGGTGTGCTTTTATGAGGCATCTCTAACGTCTTCCCTGCTGCACACTTAATGGTGCATTCTAGAGTGGAGACTCCTGTTGGTATTGAGTCATATGTTTTATGATTTTTTTTTTCAGAAGAGCACATTTTTTAAGTGTCAACCACTGGAGAGAGAATTCTGGGGATACAGCACTGAGATGCGGCAGAAAATGCTGAGGACCAGGCATGCGCAGATTTACACTTTAACTCTTACCCTGTTATCTCACCGGGTGTGAGCCTAATGCAGCTGCTGAAGTCTCTCTGGGCTTCAGTTTTCTCCCTTGCGAAGTGGGTGTCAGAAGTAGGTCTCATCTACTTATGAGGCTCTGGGGAAGAGATATGGAAATGATCCTCCTGAAACTCTTTTTAGGTTGCAGCATATCCACAAAAGGGACAAATCTGCTACAGAGTTTTAAAAGTTTAATTATTCTAAACAGTTTCATCCTATGGTTGATTCTGACCATGCCATCCCAAAAAACAAAGGAGACTCAGTATCCCTGAGATTTCTCATAACCGGTTAGTTCCTGGGAGTTCTGGAAGTCAAAATCCTCAAGACAGCCACAGTAACGTACTAGGGTGGGCCACATCAGTTAAGTACACCTCTTGGGATGGGGTGTGGGGAACACACTTGGGAAAGAGAAGCAGAAGGTGGCATGCAGACTGTCAGGGGGCAGGGACAAGGAAACAGAGTCCATGGCAGGAAGATTCAGAAAGGCTGCTTCTCTAGAGACAGAGGTGGCCAGTGAGAAGCTCCGGGTGATGGAAATGGCTGCCTCCTCCCCCCCCCCGCCCCCCGCCTTTTTTTTTAAAACACAATTCCAGGGAAAAACATCAGCTTCCTGCTTTATAGAGTTTCTGAAACACTTTCTCGGCAGAGGAGAACAGAACTTGAAGAAGGCATGCTTGATCCCAGTAAACACTGGGCTCTCATTTGAACTACTGGGACTGCATTGGTTATGGGAAACTTAGGGATAAATGTTGAAGGCCGGGAGACAGCACAGTTAGTGTGGCCCTGGAATTACGAGGAGAACCTTCATTTGGATCTTCAGCCACCATGGAAAAATCCCAGCTCTGCAGGTGCACACCTGTTATCCTCGCACTGGTGCAGTGAAGACAAACAGGTCCCAGGGCTTGCTGTCCCATCAGCCTGGCCACATCAATGAGCTCTAAGATCAGCAAGGGACCCTGTCTCAAAAAATAACGTGACTATGGAGATGGAGACAAATAAGAGAATTTACTCTTGCAAAGGACCTGAGTTCAGTTCCCAGCACCCTGCAAGCACCTATACTGTGTAACTTATAGCAACCTGTAACTCAGTTTCAAGAGATCTGATACCTTCTGGCCTTCTTGGCCACCTGCATGTACATGGTAAGCATTCGGTCAAGCACAGACACAGAAATAAAAGGGATAATTAAAAATTAGATAAATAGGGATTGAGGGAGACGTTCCATCATTGACCTTTGGTTTCTACACAGATGTCCATGTCCATGCACATACATGAACACATGCACACACACACACACACACACACACACACACACACACACCCCAACACCAAAAACAACAAAGCAAAACACTTGCTATGTTGAGGTTGGAGAGATGGCTCAGAGGTTAAGAGCACTGGTTGCCCTTCCAGAGGTCCTGAATTCAATTCCCAGCAACCACACGGTGGCCTATAACCATCTACAATGAAATCTAGTGCCCTCTTCTGGCCTTTAGGCATACATGCAAGCGGAATGCTGTCTACATAATAAATAAATAAACCATTCAAACCAAAACTAAAACCCAAACCTGTTATGTCTTGTCCCTCAGTTGGAATCTAAACAGTGCTAAGGTTTCCAGGCTCCACACTTGGTCAGTGTGAAAGGGGTCATAGACTTTAGAAAGTTCCTGGTATACATTTTCATGAACCCAGCTTGTGTGAGGCCCCGGTGCAGAATTCAGGAGACCTGGTCCCTCTCTGCAGAAGAAAGACGCGGTCGCTCTAAGTGATTGCAGCTGTTCAGAAGCGGTGGCTGCCCAGGACCCGGAGGTGTCCTGGTGTTCCACAGCACAGGTTCTCAGTCCACCTGAAAAGGGCAGCTTTCTCTGCGCCTCACCGCCCCCACAATTTGTAATCTAGATTCTAAACTGGGTGTAGTCATGCCGGGCATTTTTTTTCTGCTTTTGTCAAACTTTTGTAGCTAATTATCAGTTGAAGTCAGTGTAAGGGGACCTGCCTTCCTAGGCTGGAATTCATTAAAATGCCTGTGCTATCAGCGGGGGGGGGGGGGGGTGTCTGTGGAGAGTGGGCTGTCCAGGCAGTGGGGTTTCTCTTTTTCCTCCAAGGAAAGCCCCTTCAGGCTTTGGAACTCGGTATTAGTGACAGGAATGGTAGGGACTTGTGGGAAACGCATGCTATCGTTTCTGCTTTCAAGAAAGAGCAGGATATTTCCTGGCAGGTCAGTGAGGAAGACTTGAGGGCAGCAGGGGAAGACAATACAGAGCCTAACAAATGTCACCATGACCTAACCTGAGACTGAAGACTCTGTATTCACTGCTCAGCGGGAGTCCAGCTTCTGTGAATGTGATAGCAGAGTCACAAAGGGAGACAGACACAACTTCTTCCTCAGTGTAACAAACATGTCATCACTGCAGTGTCTTGCCTCCATGGACCTGGCCAAGCTGACCCCCTGACCCCCATCCTAAGGGGTGAATGACAGGAAAGAGGCCAGCACTCTTCACCCCTTTTGTGACCATCTGCTGCTTTATCCTCTCTGCAGGTGAATGTCAAGGACTATGCATTTCCGTTGGGGAACTGAAAGTAAAACCTTTCAATTTACCTTCACTGATGTTTGACACTTTGTTTCTGCCTGTCCCTTGTGTTTCTGCCTGTCCCTTGTGTTTCTGCCTGTCCCTTGTGTTTCTGCCTGTCCCTTGTGTTTCTGCCTGTCCCTTGTGTTTCTGCCTGTCCCTTGTGTTTCTGCCTGTCCCTTGATCCACCTTAGGCCTCCAGATACTTCAAGTTGCTCTTTTCCAATTTCTACATTCAAGTTTGTTTGTTTGTTTGCTTGCTTGCTTGCTTGGCTGGTTGATTGATTCGTTGTTCTGTGGCTTGTCACATGTGGGATGACTGCTGGATTTCATCTTCATTTCTTCTGAGTTTCTTTACTTACAAAAAGTCAAAAAGAAATAATGGTACCGGTGGGACTATGAAGGGGCAGCCACTTTAGAAATCAGAGATAACACAGAATTACCATTTGGCAAAGATATTTCAACCTCTAGATATTTTACCAATGAGAAATTGAAAAAAAAATAAATGTATGTTAACACCATCATTCATGCACATATGCAGAGAGAAAGATGACATCAGCCAAAAAGTAGAAACCACAGGATGAACGGACAAAGAAAACCTGATATGTCCATACAGGGGAGTTAAGTCATTCACAAAAAGGCACGGAATTTCAAGCCTGCTGCAGCATGAATGGACCTTGAAAACATGCAGAGCCTGGACGAGCACAGTCACATTATATGATTTCACTTACATAAAATGTCTAGAACTGGAAACCCTACAGAGACATAAAGTAGATTAGTGGTTTGTAGGAATGGGGGAGACAGACTCGAGATTATAGCTAAGGGGTGAGGAGTTTCTCTTGGAGTGATAAAAATAGTTTGCAGTTGAGTGTGATGGTTTAGAACTCTGCATCTATGTAGAAAACATTTAACTGGGGGCTGGGGATTGCTCCATGATTAAGTGCATTGGCCCCTTCCAGAGAATTCAGGTTTAATTCCCAGTACCCACATGGTAGCTCACAGCAACTTGTAACTTCAGTCTCAGGGGATCTAGGCAATGCAGGCATGTGGTGAACATACATATACGTATACATATATGTATACACATACACATGCAGAGAAAACACTTATACAAATAAAACTTAAAATAATTAAAAAACTAAACCACTTGGTTGTTAAGCAAGAGATTGGACGGTATGTGGGTTGCATATTAATAAGGCTTTTCCAAAACATTAGAAGATGCCACGCCGATCTTTGAAAAAAATAAACGGTACCAACACTATACTGAACAAGATTGTTTGAAGTTGCTCTTCTTGAACTTTCTTTGGTTACGTCCAAAGTTCCTTCCACTCCAAGAAGCAGAAACATCCATAAACAAAAACAGCAGTGTGAGAGACAGAGAACCACAGAATTCCAGGATCAGAATCAATGTACCATGGCTTTTACACATATGCAGTTCTAGTGAGTTAGTAAACACCTTCTGAAGAAGGCATTCCTGTGAGCCAGGCTTGATGGTTGAAGATTCCAGGTGCTGACAGCTACTGTGTTCATGCAAGGATTTAGACTGCCCCTGTTGTACCTGGAAATATCCATTGTTATGTTTGGGGGAGTAGTGCAGAGGCATTGTATAGGCTGTCCCTGTTGTATCTGGAAATTCCTATTGTTTTGTTTGGGGGAGTACAGAGGTCCATTGGAATTAGAATCATTGTGGGGAGTGGCTAGGAGTCACTAATCTGCTTTGTGTCAATGAGTAGATGCCTTTTACTTGGGAACACTAAAGACAGGGTGGTGACTGTGAGACCTCAGGCTTTGAGCAAAAGGCTCCTTTCAAGTGTACTTGATTGAGACAAAGCCTAATTCTCTTTGGTACCTGAAAAAAAAAAACATAAAATTTTACATGATGAAAGTATGTGAAGATTAGGTTTAATTAAATGATTGCTGCTGACTATGGCTTAAGGAGAGGCTTGAGTCAAACGGACACGGTGTGGATTTAATGATAACAAATTTTGATTGTCAACTTGTCTAAGATTCATAAGCTTACCTCTGGTTGTGTTTAAAGACATTTTCAGAGGGAATTATCAAAACTCTAAACAAAAGGGTGGGGGAGGGGCAGACAATGGGGGGGGGGAGGAGAGGAACACAAAGATGGATTTAAGAGGCTTCCATCTTAGCATCTTCAATTTACAAATGGGTTTCAGAACTTTGAGTGTGTGTGTTTCTTTTTTGTATTTCACAGTTTTGCAAATACATTTAAACTTTGAGACTTAATACTTTAAGACTTTGAGTATGGATTTTAAAGCACACACAGAATGTCTTTAACCGTGAGACTGTGAACATAGTGTGCATAACAAACACCTGAAATATGATGCAGAGACATTATGGACGTTCTTCAGAGTGCCTGTTTAAAGATCTCTGTAAGGATAGATGCCTTAATTCTATGAGAATTAAGGTCATCACTGTATCTGTACTTCTTGGAGTCTGTTCTTTGATTTCTATCTAGGTAGTTCTAACTTGACAAAAGGACTCCTATGCCTCTTGTTAAGTCTCTTTCTTCTGTAAAATAAGAATATTAGCATCTTGGGTACTATCGTGGACATAGGTATGAATTCACTACCCAGGGTCACTTTCTTTTGGTTGAATGTCTCATTGCTTGGAACTGCTTCTGGAAGAGACTTGGGCTGTAAGCTGTCACACTGCACAGAGCAGTTTCATTCTAGATCATGCCATTACACACACACGGATACACACACACACACACACAGATACACACACACACACACACACACACACACACACACACACACACACACATATGGACATGGACACTCAGATACTCTACATGGGAATTTAAAGAGTGGCCATCTTGATCCAACTGAAAACACCTTGAAAGATTGACTCTGGCTTGAGGGCTTCTGTGAAGTGAGTAAAATACTGGGCTAGCATCTCAGCTTAACTTTTCTTCAGGGATTGGTCCCCCAAGCACTGTTTAATAGGTATTGTATGCGCAATAATAGTCTCAGTACAATTTCCAAAGATTATAACTTGTGATTCATATGTAGCCCAAGCTGTATGTGAATTTAAATCTTAGATATTTATGACTGAAATTGGGAATTTTGTGCCTTAAAGTTATGATCTGAATGTCTAATATCCCTCACAGGATTTTGTATTTGAATATTTGGTCCTCAAATGGAGGTGCTGTTTTGAGAGATTTGGAATCTTTAGCATGAGATGCATGGCTGATGGATGGAAGCCCCTAGGGCTGGTCCTTTGGGGGTTAAAAGTTGGCCTTGCTGACACGCCTCACCAGAAGCTGCTAACAACTATAGACAGAGCCCCGTGCTACTGTGTACCATGAAGGACTGATACCCCCAAAACAATGAGCTAAGTTAAGCCTGCCTCCCTTAATTTGCTTTCGTCAGATATTCTGTCACAGTGACAAGTAACAAATATACCATTTTCCTCCATAATTTTTCTTTGATGTCTTAAACTTACAGCCTACTGTGAGACTCTGTCCATTGGACATATCATACTGTTACCATCTTAGTTTGGGTTTTACTGCTGTGGAGAGACACCATGACCACAGCAACTCTTATAAAGAACACTATTTTACTGGAGCTGGCTTACAGTATCAGAGGTTGAGTCCCAATCATCATGGTAGAAAGCATGGTGCCAGCCAAGCAGACATGGTGCTGGGAAGGAGTCAAGAGTTCTCCATTTGGATCTGCAGGCAGCAGGAAGTGAATTGGCTTGAGCTTCTGAGACCTCAAAGTCTACCCCTTAGTCACACACATTCTTTAACAAAGGCACACCCACTCCAAGGCTGTACCTCCCAATAGTGCCACTCCCTGTGGGGCCATCTTCTTTCAAACCACCACACCATCTTAAGGACAGAAACTGCCACAGGAAACCCTCCACATGATGAGGCCTCTTGGTAATGACCTTCCTTCATAGAAGGAGGGGGTGGAGAGAATCAGTGTAGCCTGGGATTTCATAGACCTGCTCCCTTTTGTGCTGTACCTAATTCTTCCCAAGCTAGATGTCATTTCAGGAGGTGCCACTAGAGAAGCAGGAAACTTTCAGAAGATGGTTACCCATGGCAGGGTGGAACTTTCCTGTAGTTTGGCTGCTTTGAGGTCATCCACACTTCAGTAAGTAGTCCCTTGTTCCCACTCTTGTGAATACACCCAACAAACTCATTGGTTCACCAGGCTGGACTTGGATGGAACAGTTTCTTTGGTCACTGGTAACCTATCTCAGTGAGTCTGTTCACATCTCTCCAGGAAAAGGCACATGACAAAATGGTTAAACCTGTTCATGAAACTTCACGCTCAGTGCCTTTGTATTTGCTGAGTACTAGAAATGTTCCACAGGGACATGGGCTTTTAAATAGGCAGAGAGAAAGCACTGTGATGGTACAGTAAGAGTGTAGCTCCAAGGGAAAACTGGAACTCAGAGAGGGTATTCCTTAGTGTACTAGAGGGAACGACAGAACTGAGCAAGGTCACAGAAAGAATAGACTTGTCAGAGTGATATTGCACATTCATTCCAACAGTCTTTGTGAGAATCATAGCGCAGGGTTCTGGGGAGAAAGGGTGCATGGTCTCTCTCTCTCTCTCTCTCTCTCTCTCTCTCTCTCTCTCTCTCTCTCTCTCTCTCTGTGTGTGTGTGTGTGTGTGTATGTCTTATGCACATGAGTGTATATGTGTATAAGAGAGACTGAAAGAGTGTATATGTGAGTGTGTTTGTGTGCATGTGTGTGTGTGTCTGTGCATGTGTTATTTCTGTGTTTTTATGTGTATGTGTTTTGTCTCTGTATGTATGTATGTATGTATGTATGTACATCTTCATGTGTATGTGTGTGCCTATGTACACATATGTATGTGTGTGTGCTAGTGTGTATGTGTATATGTGTGAGTGTTCTTTGTGGTATGGTTTGTGTGTATGTGTGCTTGTGTGTGTGTCTATGTGCATGTGGAATGTGTGAGTGTATATCTTTGTGTGTACATGTGTATATGTATGTGTATGCATCTTTATCTGTGTGTGTGTGCCTGTGTGTGTGCACGAGTGTACGTGTGTGTGTGTGCATGTGAAGTGTGTATGTCTGGAGACAGTATTTGTAAGATGCAGTTGGAGAGGTATATGAATGGTAATTCTTGTTAAAATGTTTCAGGCCCTAACTACTCTGAACCTCCTCATTACCGCAAGGGAGGTCAGTCCATAGAAGACTTCATCAGAGACTCGGGGAGATTGGATCTGCTCGCTGCAGATTCGTGAACTCTATATCCTGCCGTGGTGTGGTTTGCCTCATTCCATTCTTACAGCATGGCTCAGTATTTCCACATATCTCCCAAAAGAACAATCCCATCCCCAAACACAATGAGAGATGGAGGATTTCTCTGCATTTGTACAATGAAGGAGTTTCTATATGGCTGCAAAATCAGAAGGCTTCCTATGTAGTAGAGTCAGAAAGGAAGTTACATTTCAAGGCATACAGAACATTTCTCCCCAAATTCCACATTGCCCAGTCCTCTTTTTGACAATTAGTGGAGTCCTCATCTTTCTCTGTCCCTGATCATAGATCTTTCTTTAGGAATCAGGCCCCTCTCCTCCCATCGCAGCCTGAGTTTTCCCCTTTCTCACGTAGATCAATGAAGACCTGTTGTAACATTTTGATTATTATCTCTTACCTCAGAAAGATCTGTCAGTGTCAACATCTTTGTATACCTTAAAAAGCATTTGGGAATAGCAATTATATAAATGAAATATTAGTATGTGTTTGTAGTATAGCTTTAAAATGTCCCCTAGGATCCAAAGTAAAGAACAGTCAAGTTGGGGACAGTAAGACTCAACACATAGAGACCAATAAAGACAAATTACACCAGGGCATAAAATACATGTAAACCCCACTATAATACTGCAAAATGGAGAGAGACTTAACCTGACTCCTAGTGACTTATTGTTACACCCATAGATCAATGCATCTCTCAGCCTTCATCTGAGAAGGTTCTATTTGCAGTAGAAGGTGATTAACACAGAGACCACAACTGGCCAAGGTATAGGAAATAAGAAAATTCAAAATGGTCATCCCCCAGGCAAATACATATACATATGCATATACATATGTATTCTGCATACACACAATGCAGCGGGAACACTGCAGAAGAGAGGGCAGAAAAAAATAATCTAAGAGCCAGATAGGGTGGATGACTAGAAGAGAAGCCACATATAAGAATACACAGCTTTTGTGATAGGCACAAAATCTGTGCAAGCCCAAGATACACCAAGTCCCAGCATGGAGACAGGAGATGGACACACTGTCCCACCCTTAGCCATGGAGCCAGTGGCAATTGTTAGCTGAGAGGAAAGGTTGTTTTCTCTATGGGTGTAGCCCTGGTTGGTCAAACATGCTCCAATGAAAGACCATACATCTAAGAATATTTTTGGGCAGCACTAACTGGTTCTTGCAAGGTTTTGGTTTGTTTCAAAGACATGAAGTTGAGTGAATAGGGATGGGGAGGTGGATCTGGGAAGAGCTGGGGTTGGGGGAGGTGAGCAGTGCTGAAAGCACAGTGGCTAAAATGCAAAGCCCTGAAAGAACAATGTCTGTGGAGACGTAAGATCGAGTCTCAGATACAGCACGAATGGGCAGCTGTGGCTGTAACTGGGGCAGGACCGAACAGACGTTGGCATTAACCCAGATCATAGCAACATTAAAAAATGGAGGTGATCCCCGCTCAAATAGAACAATTGGCACTGTTTTTCTGAGTCTGTCTTGGGAAGAGAAGTGACAGTAGGGTGATTGAGTAACATGTTTCTACACGATCCTCTTGAGCATCCATATAAACCATACTTTAAAAATTTAGGTATGGATTTAGAAGAACACCTCAGCAGTTAAGGGCACTGTCTGTTCTTGCAGTGGACCTGGCTTATTTCCAGCAACCATATGGCAACTCACAACCATTTAGGACTCCAGTCCCAGGGGATCTCTTTCTTCTGGTCCTCCATGGGCACAGCATGACACACATGGTGCTCAGACATACACCCAGGCAAACTGTAACACGTGTAAAATAAAAATAAATAATTTCACACAAATTAAAGAGAATCCAAGGTGTAATAGCAGAGAATGAAATGGACATAAAGACACCAGGTCTCACAAATCCAAATGGGTATTGTCTCTTCTTTCACTCCAGTTCCTTTTTGTACAACTGAATAGAGGCTTCTTGGGCTCTTGGCCCTGGAAAGTGCGTGGACAGGGTGCTATAAGAACCTTCTTGCTGCATCAAGCATGGCAGAGCACAGAGCACCATATGATAAGATGGAGCAGCCTCACTCTGTTCTTTCTCTTCTTATAATTGCTGTCATGGGGTGCTACCCTTAAGACCTCTCGTCTCGGTGGCTCCACTTCCACATACATTAACACACAACATCTGGGACTGAGTTTCAGCCACACTCTGGGAGGGGGCACACACACATCTAGATGATGATGACATGTCCTTGAATCACCATGAGCAACTTTCCTTACTTCTACACTGTTGCTTTTGTTAATTTTTCCCCCTGAACTTCTGGTGTTTAGAGTCAGGATATGAGACACCCCATAGTCAGGTCTCGTTACTCGATGGTGACTTCTTATTTTTCCTCTGGACAACGTTAACCACCCTTTGCATCCAAGTTGCTTTCCAGATACTGAGACCAGGGCCTCCACCTAGGAAAATAAATCGGGACTTAAACAGGATAAAGGTCCTCATCTGAGGCTCGTGGTCAGAGGAAGGGTTGCGAGACACTGGAGGCGCTTGCCACGGAAAGAGGCTGAACAGAGTCAGTCCTACCTTACTTACTGTTCTTTTCAGTTTCCTCAGCACCACACACCATCAGATTTGTGACATCGCCAGAGGTGACACTTCATTCCCGGGATGTGAGAAGCAGAAGGTTCACAGAGAGAGTAAGAAGCAACACAGGGACCTGGAAACAAGCCTTGCTGGTAAGAGCGACTTGGTGCATCCCGTACACATGTGAAATGTGAGCACACAGCCAGATGAATACAGTTTGCTCAGCGAGGTGTGAATAAATGGCGGGAAAAGCCCAAGGGATGCATTGTTCGCTTACAAGAACAATAGATCAGTAGAAAAATAGATAGTAACTGAACTCCCACTCACTGATCACTGATTCTGTTGCTTCCGCCTTGAATGCTGAGTTGAGATCATTTGTCTTTTGTTAAGTTCACATAGACAGACGTACCGATACCCATTGCTGTTCCAAGTACTGTGAAAACACTAAGGCAGTTCATCCAGGTCACAGTTTCATGATGTCTGCATCGTTCTCTTCCTGTTGATTTTACAGATTTAAAAAATGTGGGTATAAGCCCTCAGTGTTTTGCTTTGAGTTACTCAGCTAATAATGGATTCGAGCTGCCTTTAGTTACCATAATTTTCTGTCTTTTTAAATTCGACACTGAGAACCATTCTAGAACTTGCTGATGCCATAGTTCTCGTACTTTGGGATTTTTAGAGTAGACAGAGAGGTTTCCTGGATAGAACAATCAAAGCAAAGCAAAGCAAAACAAAACAAAACAAAAACCATAGTTTACTACAGCTTGAGAGAACTTGCCAGTTGTTAGCCTGGACAGTGCTAAGCACTTTTAAAAATCTTATTCTATATTTATATGAAGATCTTGGCACTATACATAGTGCCAAGAGTTCTCATGCATCCTAGACCCAGGTCATGACTCCAGCCTCAGGAACCGAAGGCATTTATAGCACTGTTTGATTAAGTCCTGAGCTCAACATGTCCAAAGCCAGAGTGTTTAGCTCCCTTCTCTGATCTGTTCCTTCTTACTCTTTTCTCTCTGTAAGTTGCAATTAATTTTCCTACCTTCCCAGACCTTAAGCTTAGGCTTCTTCCACTCCATTTAATCTGCCAGAAAATCTTGTCAGTGTCACCCCTGTCTGAGTACTCATCTGTCATAGATCCATCTGCTCCAGGTTGCCACCAGCTCTGATCAGAGAAGGAGAATCAAAATGGTGTGTGTGTGTGTGTGTGTGTGTGTGTGTGTATGTGAGTGTGTATGAGTGTCAGTGTGTGTGTGTATGAGTGTGTGAGCATGTGTGTGTTTGTGTGTGAGTGTGTATATGTGTGTATGAGTGAGTGTATGTTAGTACATGTATGAGTGTGAGAATGTGTGAGTGTGTGTGAGTGTATGAGTGTGCATGTGTGAGTGAGTATATATAAGTATGAGAGTACATGAGTGTATGTGTGTGTGAGTGCATGTGAGTGTGAGACCATGTGTGTGTGTTTGTGTGTGAGTGTGTATATGTATGAGTGAGTGAGTGTATGTTAGTACATGTATGAGTGTGAGAATGTGTGAGTGTGTGTATGTGTGAGTGTATGAGTGTGTATGTGTGAGTGAGTATATATGAGTGTGAGAGTACATGGGTGTATGTGTGTGTGAGTGTATGTGAGTGTGTGTGAGTGTATGTGAGTGTGTGACCATGTGTGTTTGTGTGTGTATATGTAATGAGTGTGTGACCATGTGTGTGTTTGTGTGTGTGAGTGTGTATATGTGTGTATGTGTGAATGAGTGTGTGTTAGTACATGTATGAGTGTGAGAATGTGTGAGTATGTGAGTATGTATGTGTGAGTGTATGAGTGTGTGTGAGTGTATGAGTGTGAGAGTATGTGAGTATGTGTGTGAGTGCATGTGAGTATGTGATCATGTGTGTGTGTTTGTGTGTGAGTGTGTATATGTGTGTGTATGAGTGAGTGTATGTTAGTACATGTATGAGAATGTGTGTGTGTATGAGTGAGTGTATGTTAGTACATGTATGAGAATGTGTGAATGTCTGAGTATGTATGTGAGTGTATGGGTGTGTGCGAGTGAGTGTATATGACTGTGAGAGTATGTGAGTGTATGTGAGTATGTGTGTGAGTGCATGTGAGTGTTTTACCATGTGTGTGAGTTTGTGCGTGAGTGTGTCTATGTGTGTATGAGTGAATATATGTGGTTCATGTATGAGTATGAGAATGTGTGAGTGTCTGTGTGTGTATGTGTATGTATGTGTGTGTGTATGTGTGTATATATAAGTGTGTGTGTGAGAGTGAGTGTCTATGTGTGTATGTGTGTGAGAGTATGTATGAGTGTGGATATGTAAATGCCTGTGTGTGTATGTGTGTATGTGTGTGAGAGTATGTATGAGTGTGGATATGTAAATGCCTGTGTGTGCATGAGTGTGTGTGAGTGTCTGTGTTTGCCCAAGTCTGTGTGTATGAACTTCTCCTTGGTCAGCTTAGTTCTCATTCCTACACACACCCTTCTATTATGTACATCCATATTGGCTTTACCAGAAAGCAAAAACAGTGAGAAATTTTCACTCATTGAGGACACTTCCGGCTCAAACGTCTGCTTGGCACCTTTGGTGGCTCCATAACAGGGATGAGCTCATCCTGTGACGAGCCCATCAAACACGTCCGAGGCATTCAAATCGCAGACCTTGCTCTTCTGCTCACATGTCTGAGGGCCAAAGAGAGGAGCCACCTAGTCAGAGTCGCCCAGTGGGCAGTGGTGGGATGAGGGTGAGATTTGGGGGTCTCTCATTTACTAATCCTGCCTTCTCTCCATCTCTGCCCCAGTGACAGTGGGAGGAAATGACATCAGCATTCGTTATTGAGAAGGCACCTTCCCAAAGTTCATCCCAACAAACCAAAGGCAAAGTCAGGGAGAGCAGCAGGAGGCAAAGGCCGTAACACCAGGGAATGTGCAATCCTGTCCCCGATGGGTTAGGGAAAGTGGAAGGTGACTTGTGTTTGGATGGCAGCATAAAAGTTGCTGAATCAGGGAATGAAGCGATTCAAGGGCAAAGAGGACAAAAATTACAATGGACTCATGCAATACGTATAGTTAGTGGGTCAGCCTAACTATGGATGCTGGTGACAGCATAAGAAACACCAGGAGGATCCCAGCCCAGATGCTTGGTCAGAGTCCAGCAGTCCAGCTGTGATGGGCAAGAATACACTGGGGCTCAGCCACACCTCTCTCACTGCTCACCTTATTTCCTCTCTGCATCTTTCCACTCCTCTCCAAATGTGGGTAGTTATGAGGAAGGCATCTTCGGCATGCTGCCTGCTTAGCTCCGTGCACAGCGCAGGGGACACCCTCAGTAAGTTCTCATCTTTGTTCACTCTACCATTGGCTTATTGCTTCTCTTGGAGCTTGGCATCCCTCTGGAGCCCAGCATCCTGGGTTTCCTGGCCCCTTTCCCCCTTCTTCTTCTTGAGGGATACCAACGAAGAGGGAGGGGATCCTATGGATGAATCTTCTCCCCTTCTCTGAACTGCACAGGTTGACAAACCACAGATGGAAAGTGTGTCCTGAGGACCTGGGCATCATGGTGCACACATTGTTCATAGATCTACAGCCTGGAAGAACACCCTGAGTTACAGGCCAAGGTAATCCCACTGTGAATGTTTGCTCTCGCTCCGTTTCCACACAAACCCATGTTTATACCTCACTTTATATAATGGTACTGATTCCTGGGAAATGCCAGCCTACGACTTCTCTCTGGGCTCACAGAAGGCCAGAAGCCATGGTGTCTAAGCAGGAAATCAACAAGGGGCTACACCTCTACCCGTGCTTACTGACAGGAATAGCCCACATTTGCCCTTCACAGAATTCTGTGCTGTTCCCATCTGAGCTTGCCAGCTTCAGAGGTTAAATCTCGAAGACTAAAGGAAAGCGGGGGCTGGAAGAATTTTGGAGGGAATCCAGAACTGTCTGGGCAAGCCAACCCAAATAATTCAAGCCAGCAAAAATGTGCTTAGACCTGAGCTGGCTGTCTAGACGGCTATGATTGCGCACAGGTAGCTGTATGACCTTGCACTTCATTTGGCCCGTGTTAAACTCACTCAAAGGCACGTGTCAATGAGTGGCTTGGTTTGGGTTCCCCAGAAATAGATGGGGAATGAAGAATTTCTGTGAAACCAGTTTCTTTGAGATCCTGGGGTCTGCTGGCAGGGAAATGGGCAGTGTGAGACACAGGGGAGGAGAGAGAGTATACTGTTCAGCCAGTACCCACCAGGGGTAACTGGAACTTTACCTTGGCATGTGGTCTGAATACGAAAGTTTCCTATAGACCCATGCATGTGTTTAAACACTTGATTTCTAGCTAGTGGCATGATTGGGGACCAGTCTGGCATCTTTAGTTAGGTAGGGTCTCACAGAAGAAAGAGGGACATTGCAGGCTGGCCCTTGAGGTTTTATAGCCAGTCCCATTTTCTGCTTGTTCTTTGATTTCTGACTGGGGCTGCAATGTGACTAGAATCCACCCCTCTCCCCCCGCCACTGCTGCCACCATGCCTTCCCCACCATAATGGACTGTATCTCCTCTAACTGTAAGCCACAAAGCCCCTGCCTTCTGCAAGTTGCTTCCTGCCCAGTATTTTGTAACAAGAAAGCAACTAAGACAGTGAATGTCCCAGAATCAAACCTAACAAGAGTGCGTGAAAGCTAAGGCTTTAATGTATCTATCATTTTCTTTTCTATCATTGGTGAAGGGCAGATTGAGAAGTCAGGTTTTCAGGTCAAGTTTTCATCCTCTTAGGCAGGGAACCTCAGGTATGAATAATACAGGACCTTCAGAATGCAGAGAAGGAAGTCCAAGGTCAGGCACTGTCTACGTCTCTAGCCAGCAAATGAAAATACCAAGTTCTCTAAGTCCATGTCTTGACCATTCACACTCAACTTTAGATTGTTGACTGACAGCCCTTGAGACATGGAGACAGGAACCTTGCCACATAATGTTAAGAGGCTTTTCAAAATATTTCCCACATGTGTTGAATGCCTATGGTGTGAAACTCACTGAAACGATTTTTCATCATCCTCACAACACTAGAATACAGAAATGATTAATATTCTCTCTCCTGTTGCATGGGTGAATTACTGAAATCCAGTGTCCAGGAGCTTACCCAAGATTACACAATGAATGGGTAGAACCCAAGATTTAGACTCAGGCTATCTGACTCCAGAGCTCATACCTTCCACTGGTGTCCACACACAGCCTGTGGCAAAGGTCCTTTGGGCAAGGTGTTGATTTTACCATCAAAACTGTGTTAATGATCAAGCCCAGTGGTCCTTATGCTGAGAAGTGGTTTGTCTAGCTGCCTCTGCCTTATTTGGGGTTGACCTCATTGAGGAAGGTGGGAGGGAGAAGGCCTGTGAGGAGCCATGGCCAGGCTCCCGTGTTGATTCTTATGTCATACTCAGAACTTAGGATCAGGATCCCCATGTTCAGAGGAAAACCCAACTAAGTCCAAATGAAGTGACTTTCCCATGTCCCACCTCCAGGGGGCGAGATGGGTTGAACTGGTGGAATGTAGGCTATCTGGTTGTTGCCTGTCAAAATGTAGACTGGACGTCCCTCTTTCTGGTGTTGCCCCATTGCCCCCTGGGGTGGAAGGGTCATGCTGAGCACACATGTTTTACCAAAGCACTTGCAGTATTTGATGGCATGTCATTGTTTTGTAAGTATGTTCTTTCCCACTGGAACCAACCATTAAACTCTGTAACTATAAACATAAAATGTGCTTAACAAATGCACCAAAATGATCAGCTAATGAATGAAGATGATCCAGCATCAATCCGTAGTACCCCTTTTTTTTTCTTAGGGGTTCTCTGGATCCAGAGAAATCTAGATCCATCAGTTCTAGGCTATGACTACCATAGCCATGTAGTCTAGAGTCCTAGGACACACCCTACCAACCAGTAGGGTTCCTGGGAATAGCCTAGGGCTCCCACCCTCTTGCTTCCTACATTGATCAGCTCTTGCTCCTCCTTGACCCATGGTAAATCTTACCTTGCTTTGTCCTGTTCCTTTAAGGCCCAGCATTGTAACTAAAGCTTCCCTGAGCAGCTTATTCCTGCTATAGAGCTGTGGCCAGTTGGAGCTGGATGCATTGCCTTTGCCTGGGAACTGATCTTTTAACAAGGAACTGCCAAACATCCAATGCCTTAGCTCATCAGGATAATAAATATAATAACTAATAATTACTTAGTTGCTACTATATGCCAGACACTATTTTCAGAGTTTTACAAGGTTAAGCCTCACACTAATTCTATGATGTAAGTTATTATACTAGACTCACAAACTTTCATCTGATATCTTCCCACCAGCCTTTCTCTGGTGCCTGAAATCTCAGAATGGGCTGATCTCCAGTTGGAACCTCTGGGACAGTGCCTGGCTGATGCCTGTCTTTCTCAGAAATATTGTGGTCCTGGAAAGAGCAGAAAGACTCAGGAGGTGTCCTGAGGGCAGGAAAGGTGTTCTATTAATGTGACATCAGACCAACTATCATTCTGGACCCTGGAGCCCAGTCTCACAGGAATACTGTGAAGTGAACCAGAGACATGGTTCAGGGTTTCTTACTCCACAGTGAGAGAAGCAGACATTCCTATTAGTTATTGCATCAATACCATGGCAAAATGCATGGCAAAACCAACTTAAGTAAGGGAGAATTTGGCTCTTAGCTTAGGGTATAGTCCACCATGGGAAGGCACTCATGGCAACTGCGAGCAGCTGGCCACCATGTGTCAGCAGTTAGGAGGCCAAGAGACAAAGATGCTAGGTCTTGGCTTCCTCTGCTCTTTTTATGCAGCCAATATCTTAGCTGGTGGCATGGTACCATCCATATTTAGGGTGGGTCGTCCCACCTTAAATAACCCGGTCTAGATACTTCTTCACAGGTATGTCCCAAGGTTCATCTCCAAGGTGGATCTGGTCAATCACAGAATTCCTAAGGAAATTGTCACCTGTCACAAAGTAGACTCTTTCCAGGGAGCTCTGACCCCTTAGGATTCCATCAGGTAGTGGGCCGAGCAGTCTGACTGTGGAGAAACGACACAGGTAAAGAGACACTGGTGCTGCCAAATGGACTGGCTCTCAGCCCAAGGATCGAGGCTCTAGAAGGACAGATAAGTAACAGTGGCATCTACTGCAAAGTGTCATAAACTACCTGCAGCTAAGTGAGATGGCACTGGGGATGGAGGCCTAGGTGCTCAGAGTATTGCTGTTTTGTAGTGACTGCAGGGATTTCTTGCAAACCTTGCAATTTTTCCTGTGGGACAATGTGGGCTTAGCTCATCTAGAGAATCTGACTTATCCCATAGCTAGAAGAAACAGCTTTGGGAGAATCTTCAGGTTTCCAGTTGCTGAACCTCCACGATGATGCAGCCCAACACTCCTCTAAATCTTCCATCACAGAATTCCAGGAGCTTGGCAATAGCGTCAGGAAAGCCGAAAAGGCCGAGAGGGCAGAGGTCACCAGTCCTTTTGTCTTCTCACCAGTAAATTTCACCATGACTCTCACCTTGCTAACACAAGCCCAATGGAAACCATGTGAAGCGCATGCCTGGACTGATGTCTCCTGACTTACATTTGAAACTCAGCCAATGCAAAGCTCGCCCCTCCCTTCCCAATTTCTGTCATGAGCTGGGTGCTCAATATTTTATCAAACTTTATTTTTTTTGTTATTTTAAGTCTTATACAAATAATTTTTTTAAAAGATGCTCTGTACAGGATTTGGAGAGAAAAATGTTCTATTTCTATTTCCAAAATGATTTCTTAGTTTTGATATCACATAGTTCCAGGTCCCAAGAATCACATGACCTCACTTCTCTTCCATGAGGGCTGCTTGTGTTGGTTTTTATATGACATGTAAAATCAAAAAAGAACTTTATCTCTATGAACTACATGAATGGGAGCAGCCAGAGGGACTAGGACAGGAGGCTACTTCAATATAATTCTCTCTGGAAAAATCTGTCCCCCACCTCTCTTCTTCCTCTTTTTCCTCCTTTTCTCCCCTCATTCCCTCCTCTTCTCCTCCATTTTCCCCCCTCTTCCTCCCCTCCCCCTCCCCTTCTCCTTCTCCTCTTCCCTGTTCACTCCTCCTCCCCCCTCCTCCTGTTTTCTTTTCCTCTTCTCTCTTTGGTTTCCAAGTATTGTGGGAGATGGAGGGTGGAAGATCTAGCATGTTTTGAATTCCAAGACCATGGTTCAGAGAGAATTGAGAAGTCGCTCAAAAGAAAATCTGAGAACATTGCCTATGGCTTTGAAAAAAAACACCAGTAGATTTGGGGTGATCTTGACAGGAAATCCAGGGCAGGAAGACAATGGTTCCCTTACCTGGGCACTGTTGCCTCCACCTGACCCCTTTCAGTTGCTGGAGCAACTGATCTTAGCAAAGGGACCCAGCTCTCCACCCTGGGGACAGGACCAAGGAAAGTAGACTGCAGATTATAAATGTCACACTGAGGTAAAAATCAAAGGAAAGCCACAACTTAGCGAAGACACTTCTAACAGAGTTAAGGTTTCAGGATATCCCATCAGACAAGGAGCTTGGACAAGCTAAGCTTTCCCCTCAGCAAACGTAACAGGAAAAACATGGAAGGAGGAAACTGTCAATATGAACTCTGAGGGTATGATCTGGTGACTATAGCAATCGTGAGCGTTTGCTCTTTTCTTTGATGAATCTGTGTGGACTATATCTACGTAATTGGGTGCATACATCATTTGTTTTTCTATCTTTTCCTCCTGTTTCTAGTCATTTGCTGTGTAATATAAAATGTGGTCAATATGTGGCATTTGACATATTGGTATTTAAGTTATTGGATCTTAAAGGGGGTGATGCCAGGTATCAGTGACACCCCGAAGATGGGTGGACTGATACCTGTGTGCTGTCGGGAGCAGTGACACCCCAAAGACGGGTGGACTGACACCTGTGTGCTGTTGGGAGCAGTGACACCCCGAAGACGGGTGGACTGACACCTGTGCGCTGTGTAGGAGGCTAGGCTGATCTTGTTTGAAAGCCTCACTGTGGCAGACACAAGCATGATTTTTTTCCATGTCTTTATTTAGAAATTAAACACAGAAAGTCAAACTGTACTTTGTTGGGGCTGGAAAGATGGCTCAGTGATTAACAGTGCTTTTGCAGAAGATCACAGTTCAATTCCCAGGGCCTACATGAAGTCTCCAAACTCCAGATCCAGCAGATTGATGTCCTCTTCTTGTCTCCATGTGCACCTGTACACATTTGTCATACACACACACACACACACACACACACACACACACACTCCATTCTTGTAGTGTTTTAATTGGAAGAAGAAAAGATGTGCCAAATTAATAAAGGATATTGATCTGCTCAACAGTGCTCCAAATATTCACAGGCTCCTGTCTCCTTCCCCCTTCAGCCTAGCTCCACTTCAGAGCTGGACCAAAGAAGAATCTGTTCAAGATTTTTGAGGCAGAAAGTGAAAGCCAGGCCCACCCCTCTCAGCAGGTCACCATCACTGTCACATACAGTGCTAAACAAATATCCTGGATGAATCAGAGTTTGCCCTTCACACCAGCTCTTTTTTGCTCTCTGTCTGGTCTTATTCTTGAGTGCTAACCTGGTGAATAGCCAGACTTTCATCCATGGACTCAGAGGCCAGTAGTTACCTGCATCATCACCTTTCTGCAGATGACTAGGAACCCTGCTGCTGTCTGTCCATCGCAAAGACTCAATAAATGAATGAATGCCCCTGTTTAGAAGGGGTAGGTAGTAGCTCTTCTCTTATTCCTAGTACCCCTCACCTCCCATTCCTTCCTAGTCCTACTTTCTTCCATATTTGTAGAATGGCTAATCCACATAATTTCCTTCTGGCTTTACTCTCCTAATTGCTCTCCCACTAATATAACCCACAATGTGGATAACAGTACAAAATCATTATGCTAGAATCAGTCACCTGTGGCTTTGAGAAAATGTGAGCAGGTTCCTGGGTCTGCAGAGCAAGGCCAGAGGTGTCAGCAGTGGGAACGTAGAGCACAGTAACCTTCCACGGGGGCTGGAAGAGGAGGCAGAAATTAGCAGAATCCTTTCGGGGCTCTATTTTAAAAAGCTGTTTCTCTTAAACATTGTTCTCACTAAAGTTTCCTTTATTTATCCTTCTGGTTGGGATTTTTTTTTTTTTTTTTTTTTTTTTAGCATTCTGAAGGATGCAAATTATGTGTAGTATTTGCAAAGCAGGGACGTTATCTGGCAGCTAAGACACGAGTTTCAGGACTAGCCATCCAAGAACCCAAAGGAATGTCAGAAGTGGACTGTGAACTTGGTCCCTTCTGAATAGCCACAAGTGACCTCTGACCCTTCTCACTGTAGCCTTTCCAGCCTTGACTAAGGCACTCATATTTCTGGTTTGGTCTGGTTGGCAGATATGCAATCTCAAAGCTATGTGATTCTCTTTCTTTGCTGGCTGACTTTCATCTCTCTACTCGAAAACTAGCTGGCCTGTTTTACAGTATGCCAGCCATTGTCAAAGGACATGAACTCCACACCAAAGGTATAGAAGCCAACTTGTAAAGGCAAAGCCTGGCTAGGTTTCCAAGCCTTTCCAGACTACACACATATACTATGTTTTCAGGTTGTACATGTTCTCTGAGCATGACATCAAGGATACAGGTTGCTAAGTCTGCTTTTAGCATAAGGACAGAAAAGCAATGATAGAAATTCTATGTTTAGCCAGAAATAGTCTTGAACACACGGCTTTTCTCTTTACTATCAGAGTCAGCCTTGTAGATGGGCAGGGAGGTCAAAGAGCAATTAATTATTGATAAATTTTCTAAAAATAGATTCCTACATTATAGTTTATCTCTGCCACTGTTCCATCCTCCTGATGTCACATCTGCATGTTTTTAAAAACAACGACTCAAAAAAATGGGCTTTTGTCTTCTTGGTGAGCTAGAGGTCAGACAGAAGCCGATACACATGAGGTTAGCTGGGATTCTCTAATGGAAAAGAGTCAATAGAATGAATACTTAGCACAAAGCAGACCTCTTACATTGGCTCACATGATTTGTGCTGTGTAGTCCAACAAGGACCACCTATATGAAGGAGTGGCTGAGAACCTAGTGGTGGTTCAGGCCAGATCTCTAGATACTGGGAAAGGTGGCTTCCTAAGGAGAGATTAGGATGCTCTCTTCTGATCCTGAGGTCTCCATAAAGCATTTGTCCACTTCTAGAACAAAAGCTAAGGAGGCCCAAGGTCAAAGTCCTCATCTCAGGGTCCTGTGCATCTCTCTTCTGCTACCTCAGCATAGGTATTAGTTATGTGTCTCACTGCTATAGCAAAATACTTGACAAAAACATCTTAATCGAGGAAGGAAGGGTTTATTCTGGGTTACAGTTTCTGGGACACAGTCCATTGTGTCAGGGAGATACAGCAGCAGGGACAGGAGGTGGCTGGTTGCATTTCGTTCAGTCAGGAAGCAAAGACTTTGTACTCAGCCTCTTTCACCCTTGATTCAGCCCATGGTATGGTATCACCCACATTTAGGGTAGTCTTCTTACTTACATTAATCTAGTCTAGAAAAATCTTTTAAACTTAGGCCCAGAGATTTGTTTCTATGGTGACGTTAAATTCTATCAAGTCAATGCCAAGATTAACTATCCCAGCATCCTTAATTTGTACAGGTTCATCCAGACTCAGAGGCTTTCCCTAACTTCCAAAAACCCCAGCTATTCACAGTCCTATATGCACCATGCTAAGGAAGCCAAACAATGTTGGGATAAATTTTTCCAGACAGCTCTCTGGATCTAGAATTCAGCTAAAAGGCGCCTGAAAAGTAATATTATCTAAGCAGAAAAAATCACTCTTAGGAGGTTTCCCTAGGCTGTTTAATTTCTTTGCTGACAACAACTGCTCAAATCTTATACAAAATCCCTCCTTTCCAGCCAAATGCATCCTTTGGCCCAGATCTGTACGTAGTTTCTCTGATGCAGAACAGCTTCCACAGCCAAGCCAATGAGTCAGTTTTCAAGTCTTTTAAAATCCAAAGAGATGTGCTTCCAGAAGCCTCCAACAACACTCTAAGGGTGTGCAAACACGTCTGAATATTCAGGCAAGCATCTGCTAGAGGGGACATACATAAAGATATGATTCTGTGCATTTGTCCTGTCTCCATTTTAGCTCAGACACATGAAGGAGAAGGAGGACCCTGTAGAGATGGTTCTTCAGTCCCTCCTCAAGGGCACCAACAAAGCTCTCATTCACTTAGAAAAGATAATGAACTTGCATAAACGCCATACTGAAAAGGTAATATGTCGACAGAGAGACAAGGGGCAGGTTTAGTTTAGCTGTTGGTCATCATCATCATCATCACCATCATCGTCATCTTCATTATTTTGCTTGTGTATGTGGTTTGTACATGTGTTCATGGGTGTGTGGACACATGTGTATGGATGTGCACTTGTACGTGCATATGTGTGGAGCTCAGAGGTTGACATCACATATCTCCCTCTATCTTTCTCCACTATTTACTGAAGCAAGGTCTCCTGTCTACCAATTCTGCTAGATTATCCACCAGCTTGTCCTTGAGATTTCTCTGTCCTGACCTCCCCCAAGTATTGGAATATAGGCAGGCTTCCATGCTCACCCAGTGGTTATGTAAGTGCCAGGGATTTTAACTGTATTTGTTATATCTGTGTCCCAAAGTGCTTTGCCTACTATAGTGTGAGTTTTATAAGTCACTGGGTGAGGAATGTGAGCAACCAGTCAGCCCGTCTCCCAAACTCCAGTCCTCTCCTGCTTGCTGCAGTAAGCAGACTTCATTGCACACCTAAACCACAGAGCTAGCTGTAAGCAAGCTCATCTGAGGGCAGCTGATGTGATAATGTGTATTGTCTCAGCGATATATACGCCCCATTGAGACTGGGGGACCCTGCCATGCTAGAGAGAGTCAGAACACACTTGAAAACACCCAGCCTGCCTGGCTGGCTGTCACTCTGCTTCTCCCTGCAGTGTCTTGTGCTTGTGCCAGCGAGGTCACAGCGAAACCATGTATCTGACAAACAGAGGTCGTGCGTATAGATAACGCCACCATCCTCAGCCATGAGGCAAGGCTTAGTGAACAAGGAAGGGGTTCCAGTTCTTCCTTTCTCAGCAGCTCAGCAGCTTTGCACTGAAGGCTCCGTCCCAATCTGTCCCTGCCATGAAGACACTTGTTCACACCCAGCCTGCTTCCTGCCTGGATCCCTGCCACCTTGTGCTGTCTGACTTCCTGTCCCCTGTCTGCTGACTCTCTAACAGTGCCAAAGAGGCAGGGACAGCTCCTTTGTGCAGAACAGGCTAAGTTCTGTAGCCCCAGTCTTTCTGTGGAGGGAAGTGGGGGGTCTCCTCCAAAATTGTCTTCTAATTGGAAGTTGCTTTCCCAGATCTTAAAATTTGTTTTCTTTCTTCCTAACATTTCCTGCTGAAAGCAAATGCCCGAAGCCACTGCTTCACCTCCCCAATTTCCACCCTTGTCGTTTAACATAAATCAGTGTGCTCTGGTTCTCAAAACTAAAAGCCACATATAATTAAAACTCCAGTACAGGAAAAAAAAAAAAGAAAAAAAAAGAAATGATTTTGAGGTTTGGCACCAAGTCCTGGGAGATTAACACAGAAGGATGCACTCACCCTGCACACTGCTGCAGGGGATTGCTGCCATTCAGAAACACACCTCAGTACTGAATGTTCTAATCTTTGCTCAAAAGCCATGCAGAAATCTTGCTTTGCCCTCCTAAACACACACACACACACACACACACACACACACACACACACAGCTTTCCCTTTCCTGAACTTGGACCCAGATTCCTTTCTTTCTGACCATCTGGTCTCCTCATTTTAACTTGGCCAAGCACAGCTAGGCAAGTCCCCCTTCCCACTGTGAGGGTACAAAGGAAGAAAATGGGCCCAATCTAGCCCCAGACTTCAATTCTATGCTACTCAATGTGCAGTAAGCCATCAAAGTGATGGATTCAGGGATACATTCCCCAAGCCACACTTGTTCAAAACTAAAGGCAGAGAAGAACGAATTAAGAATAAATAGTCCTGAAGCTTTGGGGAAAAGTGACTGGAAACTGTTTCCCACCATCCCCCCACCCCACCCCCTAGTTATGGCTGGCAGCACTTGCTTTATTCTTCAGCTAACAGACCGGCACTGACTAGAAGCTCAATGAACCCCAGCCCTTCTTCCCCTGTATGAAGCCCTTTTAGACTTGATCTCTGGTGTGCTCTTTCCCCTGTTTTGGAATAGAGACAGAGTAAGAACACACTCAGCCTGTCATTGGCCTCTAGGAGCATGCACAGTGTTCTTGCCAGTGTTTGAATTCTCCACAGCTTTAAACAGGAGACAGCAGATGAAGCCCCCAAAGTCATCAAACATCTGATAGTAAAAGGCAATGTTAACCAAGAGTACCCCCAGCAAAGTAGGACCCAACAGCAGCCAACAAAAACACATCCAGGTAAGGGGTGCAGAGTCCCAAGGGAGGGGACCACTGTTTCTGTAGGATTGTCCCTGCTAACATAATATTTCACCCTTTAGCTATAATAGGCTGACAGTTGAGGCTAAAACACCCAGAGGCATAGCCTGAGGAAGGCAAAGGACTCATCAGAGTAATCAGGAAGGATGGTAAGAAATGAAGTCAGAGGGGCAGAAAGGACTAGACCCTCAGTGTCTTGGGGAATGCTTCAATGGCTTTTATCCTGCATGGGAGAGATAACACAGTTTTAAGCAATGTAGATTAGAATTGGCTTATATTTTGAAGTGTTGTTCTGGCAGTAGGGGCGTGTGTTTCCTCATATCCATTTCTTGCCTCTTCCTTAGAATAGAAAACCCACACTTTCAGCTGGGCACATGGCATTATTAAAAACTCTGTGTTCCAGATCATCACGCGGGCAGGAATAAGACATGCAACTACGTTTAGCCAATGGTATGTGCTCCAAAAAATTTCATCGCAACTTTTGATATTTTCCTTCTTTGTTTTTGCCATCCCTCTTCAACCTGGAATGCAGACATGATGTCTGGATCTTTACCTGTTATAGTGGAGTATGAAAACAAGGGCCGTCCCCCTCTCCCTACATGGGATGGGAAGAAGCTTGGACCAGAGGTCCTTGGGAGACTCATGCCAGCCCATTAAGGCTGTCTCCAGGCAGTTATCTCTGTTTCTGGTGGTTAAGTGGGATCCTAATTGGTATAATCATCCTGGCTATCATTTAAAGAATAAACTATAGGGATAGCAAAGGCAAAAATAGGGTTCATCTCTAATTTGTGACTAAGAACACCAAAAGTTGAAAAAGTTAAATGAAGCACATTAGTAGGATTGTAGTTTCAAATACTGGCATGTCTATATTTAAACCCTGCCTCTTGGACATTCTGAATGTGTGATTTCTTAGCTTGCCTGCCTGGCTTGCCCCTGGGTGGGACATCAATGCCAGCAACACATGCCACCAATGACTGTGCATGCCTGAAATGGGCTCTGGGAAGACTGCGTGGCCTGCACAGAGTCGCAGCCATCCATCTGTGGGACCACCCTTCTTTCCCCCTTCTCTATACCTACGCTGCTCCCTTACCATTGCAGAAAATGCCTGCCCTTCCATCTGGAGTGGATGGTGGTCATCGTGCTCCTTTGAAGGAAACTGCTCCGTTAGAGAGGAAGGAAGACTGAAAGAAACTTTAAATCCATGAATGAGATTCCAAGTCGCTGAGGATGATTCCTCCACATGAGGATGAGGATGCTCAGGCTACAAGATGTCTCTGTGTGTGACTTTTTCTTTTCCCCTTTGCTTTTTCTTCCACAACAAAATTACAGAGCACAAGTCTTGGTTAATCACTTAGTTTTCAGACTATTTTTCCTTGGGGCGACTCACTGTTTGTATTGCCCTGGCAGGATGCTCAGCCGATGTGTAGACAGAATTTCTATGTGTGGATGATGGCATATGTGTCGGCAAGGTGTGAGTGGTGTGTATGTGTGTGGGATGTGTATGTTGTGTTTTTGTAGTGTATGTGTATGCTGTGTGTGTGTGGGGGTGTTGTGTGTGCACATAATGCACACACGGTGTGTGTATGGTCTGTGTGTATGCGATGTGTGTGTGCATAATGTGATAAAGTATATATTATATGTGTTATGCACATGATGTATATGTGGGTGTGTGATATGGTATATGTCAGATGTATGTGTGGTATATGTAGGGTGTGTGCATGATGTGTGTATATAAGCTGTGGGGGGGGGGGGATGCCCACGGTGCCAGTGTTTATGGTGGGAGGTATACTCTGCCTGCCATCCCTTTGGTCTCTCTCGCTGTTCTGTGTTTATTTGAGCTCGGGCTTTGGAATGCAAAGCAGCAGTCTGTGGACCATGTTTCCTTTCTGGTAGCAGATTCTCTTCCTGATTATGATTTGCTCTGGCTAATATTAAAATGAATTGGCTTCCTCTGACAACAAGAAGTGTAATAATAACAGGAAACAGCCCGGAATCACCCAATAATAAACTTAGAGCAGGATGGAAAGCAACCAGACCCAGGGACACTGTGCTGACAGACTTTCCACTCCACCCCACCTTCAGCCCATCTGAACCCTGGTTCAGAAGCTAAGAACTGACTCAGAAAACTGCATCCCCTGTTGGTGAGGCTGCTGGGAGCCTGAAAAATATCCAGCTTCTTTCCTTCGTCTTTTATTAGGGACTCATAAGACGCTAAGTATCAAAACTTCTCAAAGAGCAACTATATTCTGCACTATAGCATTGCTTTACCAGGAGTGTTGCTTTAACTGAGCTAACACACGTTCTTTGCACTGGCTTGGCCACAATTCTCTGACCTAGTGACCTATTTGACTTGTCCCTGGAACTTGTGTCCCTTCTCACTCTCCACTTCAGGACTTCACAATTGAGGCAGCAGGCACAGAAACGTCTCTAGGTTTTAGCTCTTAGTGTCTTCTCCTGGGCCCCTGGCTTCAGTCTTTGTTCTGATCCCCGGCTGTTTAGGCTGTGATGCTTCTCCTCACCACAGTCCCTGATGTACACTGGCATCAGTTTAGAACATGGATGCCTTTGACTCTGCAGAGCTGATAACCATGGCCTTAACTTTGCCCCAAGGGGGTACATTCAACAGAAAGGAAAAGAGGGTGTCTCTTTCCCAAAGCCCCTTCTTTCCTGTCTGCACAAACATCTGTGGCCTCATCTCCCTGACATGCAGACCCTCAGACCAGTCCATGCACAGCTCCCATCATTAATAATGACAGGTCAGAAGCAGAGAGATCCAACACAGTGTGGGGAATTGTCAAACCACCAGGGACTCATGCTATTGTGAGTAGGTGAAGTCTAGCGACTAGAATTAAGTCAGGCATGGGTGTGCATAAAGCCCTTAATTTTTACGCGTGTATGTGTGTGTGTGTGTGTGTGTGAGAGAGAGAGAGAGAGAGAGAGAGAGAGACAGAGAGAGAGAGAGAGAGAGAGAGAGAGAATACATGCCTTTGTGTTTAATGGGAGACACAGGGCCTAAGTCAGAGTTCAAAGTGAGCCAGTATGAGCTTGCCTGGTTGGCCTATTTATCCAGTAGTCTTGGCATACTCAATGAACATGTTTGATTAATGACAACCGCCCACAGGGTCACCCACAGTACTGAAACTAAGCCCAAGAGGGGTCATCCCTGAATGTACAGGCTTGTTATTATGTGAGCCATCTGCTCCTGTCTCTGTGGCCAATTAGGTCATCATAGACTCAGCAAGTATGGCTAGAGGAGAGGTGCCCCTGAGAGGAGGCATTAACACCTTCACCACTGACTATAAATCAGGGCAGCCTTGCTTGACTGAGACCATCTGAGCAAACACTCCCTCCAGGTTTCCAGCCAGGGACCTTTCTCTTACTGGAAGGAGACATAGCCATGGTGGCTGTCCAAACAACCTGGCATCTGCAGTCAAGGACAACTTCAGGGCAAAGATAATATGATCTGGGAAAAGTCTTATGCCAAAACTTGGGTGTAAATATGTGTGTGTGTGCATGCTCACATACATGTATGTGTATCTGGTTTTGTCTGTATAGTATGTCTGTGTGTATATCTGTACGTATGTGAATGTGTATGCATGTGGGGGTATGCATGTGTATTTCCTTCCTAAGGTAATACACACGTGTATATGTTTGTATCTATGTATGTATGTGTGTGCATGTGTGGGGAGTGTGTGTATGTATGTGTGTACATGTGGGGTTGTACAAGTATGTGTGAGTTTTCTTCCTAAGAGAAAAACACACATGTGGATCTATATCTGTATATGTATGTACATGCATGTATGTATGTATGTGTATGCATGGGGTGTGTGTGCATGTGCATGTGCCTCCTTCCAAAGGTAATACACATATTTGTCTCTGTGTACGTATGCATGTGCATGTGTGTATGCATGTGCGTGCATGTGGGATGTGTCTGTTTTCCTTCCTAAGGTAATACACATCCGTGGTAGAGATTTGTTATTCAGATAACAAGGGGAAAGAGAATGAAGATGCATTGTAAAGTTACAATCCCATGAGTTTACAAAGACACTTTCCTCTCAACTCTTGTTTTATGTTTATAGAGCTGGCACTATCCTGGAACCCTTGCTTGCTTTACCGATCTCCAGCCACCCCGCCCCCGCTCAGACATACTCAGGCAACATCCCACCTCATGTTCTCAGCACTTGATGCCCTCTCTCATGGAATGTTCTTCCCCATGGGGCCTCTAAGAACTAGCATTCTCTCTTGAATCTGGGCATTGTTCAAGTGCCATGACCTTGGACAGCCTGAGATTTAGAAAGACCTGAGGAACACAGATCCCTGTCTCTGTCTCCCTCTAAGGGTTTTATGCATATGTAAAAGCAGAGAAGAAGCTCTTTGCTTCCTCTATGTTGTGGTGGTATGACCAGCCACATCATGTTCCCACTACCACAAATCAAGTGACCGAGCCACTGAGCCTCCCCATCATGCTGGACTGTGTTCCCTTAAACTGTGAGTTAAAACAAATTCTTCCTCCCATAAGCTGTTGCTATCACCAGGTCTAGAAAAGTCACTAATGTATCACCAGATCTTTTTAAGAAGACTATGTCACAGGGACTTCTGAGTATGACTCTGTGACCTGTGATGTCACCTGTGGAGGGGAAGACTCAGAATAAGATAGAAATAGGTTCTATTCCAAAGAGAGAAAGAGGCGGAAAGTCGGGAAATTCACAGAGGTGGCAATATAAAAGAGCTGAAAAGCACAGACAGACAGACAGACAGACAGGTGAGATGCCAAAAAGAAGTCAGCCAAGCCAAATTCAGCTTGAGCTGCATGGCTTCCTGGCAGGGAGAGAGGAGCAGTGTTTCATCTAAGAGAGCCAAGCACCCCCAAAGTGATGAAAGCCTGGCAGGGCTACCCTCGATGTAAGCCCACACCCTCATGAGATCAAATCCTGTTGCTAATCATGGTGAACAGATGGGTCAGTGGTGGAAAGAAACCTCATGCTGTCACTCCGTACAGCTGCAGAGCTCAGCGGCGCCATCTTGAGAGGCAACCTGCTGTTTGCAGCCAGCTGCTCTGGGGACCTGTGAAGGCAGAGACCACTGTTAGGGATCTTGACCACAACCTGCCACAGTCTGAGGGTGAGACAGCTTTGGGAGGCTTCGGAGGTGAGGAACAAGTACTGACACACCAAAATGCTACTTGGCTCAAGTAGTAAAGTGCACAGGGAAAGATGATCTTGCCCCAAATGGCCACAAATAGAACTTTTCTACTAAAAGTAACTCTGGAGTTTGCTCTGCATAAGCCTGAGGTCACCATGGAGATGAAGGTTAGAAGCACCCGTCTGCAGTCCACTGCCGTAGAGCACAAGAACCCTGAAGTGCTCATGGAACACCTGACAGCTCCAGATGCCTTCCTTCTGCATGATGAACAGGGGGTTTGAAAAGTACAAAGACAGGTGCTGCACCTCATCCCTGCCACCCTGAGCCCCAACCCGTATAGATCGCAGAGTCATGGCTGCTTCTTCAACTCCCAGCAGGCTTGGGAAATACCCTTGGGCTAGAGCACTAGCTAACCTAAAGGACAGTAGGCCCGATCTGGGGAAACCAGCAGGTCAGAGTCGCTGTCTATCTCAGAAACTGGAAAGCAAAGTGTGGCCATCAGAGACACCCATATGCAAAGAAGGATGCTACTAGAGAAGAAAACTCCAGCGAACACCAGGCACCTGACCAGCAGCACAAGCCCAAGAAAGACAGTCCACACACTCAACGCTTCCCCCCACCCCATAACCCTCAGCCCACGCACATAACTAGCAGTCTCCAATAGTCAAGGGCCTAGAAAGAAGCTGTTCGGGTGCTTAATCTGGGTTTTGTTTGGGTTTTGCTTCTTTGCTATTTTCCCCCTTCCTACCTTTTAATAATTGCACTTTTCATATTATTTTTACTTTATCATATTTTAAGACTTTTAACGTTTTTTCCTTTTATTTCTCATCCACACAGTCCTTGTGCTCATTGGTGCTTGCTGAGGGATCTTTGTCTGTTTTTACCTTGTTCCCCTTCTTCCCCCCTACTTCTACCCCCCCCCACTTTTTTATACTACACTTTTAGCAAAATTTTGACTGTCTTTTTTGTGTGGTTTTTAACTTACTTTAATTGATTTTAATCCTTTTCTATTCCCCTTCTTACACTTATTTAAGTTTGGTTACTCTTTCTTGTTTGACCCTGCTTCCCCTATTTTCCCAAATCCCCTGCCTCCATCCTTTGTCTCACTCATTAGCTAACTCCAGGTGCACCCTAAATAATTTCTATCTTTCGAGCACATCTGTATTAGTTGGTCTGCTTTCTATTCCATGGCTATGTAATACATTCAGCTGTGGTTCTGGGTCCTGCATGAACCAACACCTTTTGCTGTTACATTGATCTGTTCTCTCCTCTCCGAATGCTGATTGAGCCTGAGGAGCAGCTGTCTATCTAGGAAGATTCCCCCATCTCAGGCTGCAATAGATATTCAAACCAACAAATACACAAATCACAGCCTAGACACATAGGAGGCATGAGAAAGCAAGGTCAGAGGCCCCAACGACCAATCCCTGGGCTTAGCGGCAGGGACAGTCCTGTTTACACAGAACCCACTGGTTTGCTTTTGAATAACATCATGTGCGAATTCTTGGGATTAATTAGATTAAGATTTTTAAAATCTTTGTTTTGTTCACTGTGAATTTTACATCATGCAGTCTGATCCCACTCATCTCCCTGTCCCTGCATACCCACCCTCCACCCTTGCAACCTCCTCCACAAGAAAAAACTCTCATCTGTAGGGCTTCACCTTGGCCCACTCCAACATCTACTCCGTCTATGAACTGCTGGAATGTGAGCTTCCCAACTATAGGAGTTCCATGACAGAGGGCAGCAGCAGGAGTCCTATTGGGGATCCAGTATTGATAGAAAAGCAGAACTCAGAGTTGAAAAACCAGACCAATGATTCATTGCAATGAACACTTGCAAGCAAAGAAGTGTGGACAAAACAGAGACTGTGGGACACACTGTGACACACTACCGCTTCCACAATGAGAATTTTTTCTTTAGTGGAGGAGGTTGCAAGGGTGGAGGATAAGGGTGGGTATAAAGGGACAGGGAGATGAGTGAGATCACGCTGCATGATGTAAAATTTCTGTGGTTTAAGCCGTGGCCAGTCTGTGGCACTCTGTTAATGCACACCTGTATAGTTATTTATTTTACTAGTATGCTAAATAGTACAGTGATACTAAAATATCCTTTAAAATGTATTTGCAAATTGCTAAAAATATTTTTACTACATATCAAAGATTGAAATTCTCTATAAGGACACCTCTGGAATAAAAATGGACTTCATTAAATACATATGAGTCAATCATGTATTTGATATGTCAATGAGAAGCCAAGAGTGTTGACATATGCCTCCAATTCTAGCCCCAGGGATGCAGAGACCAAGAGTTCTCATGCATCCTCAGCTACTCAGTGATTAGAGCCCAACTTGAGTGGAGTCAAATTCTAATACAAAGAAAAAAATAAAAAATTTAATACATAGCAGTCAAACAAATCAGCATAGAGCAATCAAACAAATTGGTATGGATACAACACTCCTCATGGTCAAAGGGGAATTTCATCTCCTGAATCAAGGATTGGTATCTCTTTCTTAAAAGGACAGAGATGAAATAGTCTCAGTTTTGTAGGCTACTTTCCCAGCTTCCTACCTGTCCCTCCCTCTGTATAGTAAAAGTGGCCTTAGACAGACAGGTAAACAATGAACATGGGTGTATCCAAACCAGTTTATTTATAAAAATAAGACACACTCTGCACTTGGTGCAGGGCTGGAGTTTGCTGATATTTGCCATAAACATAACACTGGAAGTACATTTGACCACTTCTGCAGGCCGCACCCCAGGACATGTTTACAAACGGGGTCTTGGGCTTTTCAGCTCATGTACAGAACAAGATCTAAATAAGCTCTTGAAATAAACAGAATGCACATTCATTCACCGCAGATGGCTCTATTGAGAATACATAGCAGTGTGTTCACCATAAGTGTGGCACAGGACAAAGAGAGCCACCTTTCCGTCCAAGTCAAACCAGCCCTGACTGGTGCCCGGCTGTGACTAATGCTCACTGAGTGGCTGGCAGCCTCTCAGCATCGCTGTCCTCCACTGGAGCATATTCACACTTCCTAGCCAAGTTTCCAGAGCCTTCTCTCTCAAAACAGCATTTCTCAGAAACTGTGTTTTGTGGCCTAAACTGCATGCACCACACCCTAAAGTAAAACTTTTCAGGCCACATTAAAACATGGGTGTGTACAATTTCCACATATTTTTATGGAGAGTTGATCCACCTGGGCACAGAAGCAGCCTAAAGCCTTCAATCTTATAATTATAGGCTAACTTAAGCCTTTCCTTTGCATTCCAGAGAGAGAGAGAGAGAGAGAGAGAGAGAGAGATGGGGGGAGAAGGAAGGGGAAAGAGAGATGAAGGGAGAGAGGAGAGTCAAGTTCTGGAATCATTAGAAACTGGGTAATAATTGAGATAGAATTTACTATTAGGGTCCCACACAAATAGTCACTCAACAGGAAACTAAGACAAGTGTGGACTGTGGAGGGAAAATGTCCTTTTAAGACTGAGAAGTTCATTTGTGCACCCAATATATATGTTTACGGTCTGCTTGCTAAAAGCCAGGCACTGTGGTATGCACTGAGTGAGACCGAATTCCTGCACCATGGAGATGAGTCCACCTGCAGAAAAGCTTCCTGGTGCAGGAGATATCTAAGCAGAGAGGGAACTTCACACCCCATTATTCTACCAGAGTTATTGACATCATAGTCTATTTGAGAAGAGTCCTTAGATTTGGGAAATGCGTAACACTCTGGTCTTCCATGGTGACTTCATCTAGAATCTTGAAGGACTGAAAGTCTTTAGGTTCATGGGTAAAAGACAGGCAGTCCCGCGGGTAGAGATGCTGCAAAGGTACCAAAAATCAGTTCTTTAGTGCTGGTTCTTATATGACTTTGGGCATGGAGCTTCTAAGAGGTGGACTTCTATAACTTACATGATAACATCACATCACTCTGTCAGTCATAGAGATTAAAAACTATCTTCCAGCACCTGTCATGCTCCAGGCTCTGCTATCAACCATGATGTTGGAGCAAGGAACAAGTCATAAGTGGTGCTTCACCTCACGCAGATCACAATCCAGTGAAGAAGACATGTTGAAGATCTCTGTGAGTTTGAGTATAGCCTGGGCTACATACAGAATTCCAAGCCATCAAGGGCTACATAAAGACAATGTGTCCAGATAGATAGATGATTAATTGATAGATAGATGATAGGATGGATGGATAGATAGATAGATAGATAGATAGATAGATAGATAGATAGATAGATAGATAGATAGGAAGGAAGAATAAGCAATCCAAAATCAAGGTACCTGGCATTTTGAGAGCTTACATCTAAGTAGTTAAGAGGAATTCGTGATGGAAAGAAAGGATCAAAAGCATGACAGAAGAGAATGGATTGGAATAATTTAAGAATCATGCTCCAGTGAGTATGTAGGTAACTCAGATTGAACTTGTTCTTTTGTTTGTTTGCTTGTTTTTGTTGTTGTTTTGTTGGGTGGGAGGTCACGAAGACGCTGGGAGTGCACTGAAGGACGTGGAAGGTTAGGGAAATGAGTGAGATTGGGGCTTATGATGTGAAAACCCCAAAGAATCAATGAAAACATTATGTTGGGAAAAAGGAAATACAAGGTCCACAGTACAAAGAAGTCAGGCATGCCCTTGAGGAAAGGAGTCAAGTCAGTGACTAGAGACGGAATAGGTCGTTTGTCTGATCTACCTAATCCTGTCTCGATGACGCTGGGGAAGAGGGCTGACTTCTGGGTGCCTTCTGTAGACAGACAACTTCCTCAGAACTATGTGGTCATAGCTTCTCAGACTATGTAGGCACCAATTGACTGAGAACTGCTGCACCTTCCAAGTTGGGAAGAGTAGAGTTCTACAACCTCACACCAAAACCTGTGAACATAAACCATTCCTGAGTGTCTGATGTGTCTCCTCTTAGGGAAGCGAAGGCAGAGAAATCTCAAAAACACTTCTGCAGGGAGGAGAAGACTCTTCCCATGGATAAACTTGAAAAGGAAAGAGAGGCTTCAATGTTCTACTGTAGGAATCAGGGGCTGAGAGAGAATTTTGAAGTCAGATTTCCCTGAAGCTGTCTGAAGTATATGTCATACATATATATGTCATTTGCCTGGGAAAATTAACCACAAAAGACAGTGCCCCTATGGAGAGTTGAGGAAAGTCTTTTATAGCACATGCCAATAGCAATGGTTGCTTTGGTTCAAAAAGAAAAGCCTCAATTGCATTAGCAACCCTCAAACTCTATCCCACATAAGAATCAAAATCAGGTGACCTGGGGTAGAGCCTAAGAATCTGCATTTTTCACAGATTTGCAGATTCTGGTACTGTTGGACCACTAGTTCATAGCCAGTGCTCTTGGTGTATTTTGGTGATTTGAATGATCTAGCCAAGTCTCCTAGGCTAACTTACCTGTCACTCACTGTTTTTCTGACCACCCCAGAAAACTAACACTTCTTCCATCTCCAGGACACACCAGAAGTGATGATTCCTCTTCTTCCTCAGCCTTCAGTCCCTCATTGGTTAGATGAAACTCTTGAAAGACCAGCTTAACAACTTCCCAATTTGCCTGAATTAATTCTGAACTCAGAATGAACATTTCTGTTCAACAGTGCACTGAGCATTGTCCTTCCCCGGGAAGTTACGATGTCCCTAAGAAAGGTATCTTACATTCAGGCAGCCAATCAATAAGCAGGTACGAGGCATCATTGGACACACAGGTCTGAATCAAGTTATAAACCAAGGTTATAATGAGGGTGGATGTAAACTCTAACCTGCCAGGAGCTAATTTCCTAGGAGGAAGGAAAGGTCAAAGGCAACAAGAGAGAGCTCAAAGTGCTAAGTACCAAATAGGGTGTGAAAGCCCCACATGTCCAAACTGAGTCACTGAACAGCTTCCACTAGAAAGATTGCCTTCTGACATGAAAGGAATGGGAAGAGCATCTAGTGACACGAAGTACAGGAAAATAACAGCAGAGAAAGTAAGAAAGACGATCAGGTAGGCCAGCGACAAGAAGATATAAAACTGAAGAGCCAAGCCCAAAGACGGGTGGGGATGGGGGGCCGAGAAAGGACGTGGGCATTGGTTCCCATTGATTCTTCAATACCAAAGGCTTGATCCAGGAGAAAGTAGTGGTGACCCGTTGATAACTGACACTGCACACCAGCAAATGTAGACTCTCCAACCACATGGATGGACTCGCAAAGGCAAAAAGAACTCTCAAAGGTGAAAGAGCTGCTCAGTGAAGTTGGGCAGCTCCCATTTTCTTCTCAATGTATGTCCAAGAAAGAAAACTTGCCCTTTCCACAGTTGGTTTTCCACAGAGTCCACCACACACACTGTTGGTGGTGCGAATGACTTGAGAGAATAGTTTCCATGTAGAGCCATTACCAGATTCTGAGTTGTGCAAAGACAAGTGGACCTTCATTGCTCCAAGGCTCAAGGAAATCTGTCCAATGTTCCGAGTTGCAAGAAACCCCAGAGCTTAACTAGGTCATTTGTGCAGTGTCCATTATGGCTTCATTTTATGGAAGTTCATGCACAGCTGTGGTCTGGGTCCTCCCAAGGCTTCGGAAGTAATGAGTCAGACAGTGATTGGGCTGCATCGTTCTGCCCAACTGGTCCTGAGGTATCTTTAATAGTATACTTGAGATGTTTCATAGTAAGCATATGCTACATTCATATAGATGGCTATGTCTGTATATTAAGGAGTTTGTAGAATGTTGACCAACCTCTCCTGATGTATATCTTAGAACTGAAAACACTGTACAGTGTCTCTATACAATACTTGGTTGAATTATAATAAGAATCAAGTTGGTCGGAAATGGAATCAGACTTCTATTCTCTTCCATTGTGTATGTACCTTTGTGTGTTTTGCTTTGGAGATTCAGTCTCATGTAGTACAGGCTAGCCTCAAAGACACTAACTATGTAGATGAGGATAACTTTGAACTTCTGATCCTCCTGACTCTGCCTCTTGGAGTGCTGGGATTCCAGGGTTACATCACCACACCCAGTCTATGCAGTTGGGATTAGGCCCAGGGCCTGCACACATACAGTTAAACCTCTGCCTTGTGAGCTGCACCCCCAGCCCAGTCCTCTTGTTTGATGGAAACTAGAAGGTGGGAAGAGATGGGAAACCATGAGATGCTGGCTATTGAGACAATTGAATGTTCTTTTGTGTAGTCTTTTGTTAGTTGAAGTCTTTTATATCTGGTCCTAATTTCCCAGTTTTCTCCTCATTCTCTGTATCCTTCCCTAATTCTTTAAAGTGACGTAGTCTGAGGTTCCAGGGTCAGATGAAACATTCCATAATCCCCTTATGCTTTCTGTCAAATATACCTATAGCTTCCACTGCCTGCTGTGAATTCCTTATTTTTCAACTCCAGTTGTACATTTCCAATCTCTCATGTGTGGTACACTGAGCTACTCTTCCCAGTTCTCCATGTAATTATGCCAAGACTTCCCACCTACTACAGTAGGCAAAGTATGCATACCTACAACCTTCTGCTGGCTTTGCCATGTGACCTGTTCCTGTCAGTGAGCAGCCATGAAACAGGTAGAGTTTACGAATGAGCTCACGTGCCTGCCTTGGGTCTCTGTACCTCTGCTATCACCAGGTTAAAGTGTATATACTTCATGTGGTTACTCCTGTCAGAATGAGACCTCTTAATTCTCGAGGCAACCAGCTAAAGCCAACCATGACCAGATGACATCAGCTAAACCCCGGATAACCCAGGAATCCACAGGAGAGAAATGAAGGTTGTTTTAGGGCAGATACATTATTACTTTCATGCTGCAGTACGATCAGAGCTCCCAAGCTGGCTAACATTCAGTGACTGCCTTTATCCAGAGCTGATACAGCATTGCAAATTTACCACAGGCCTCAACTCCCTCCCTTCCACGGTCAGCTTTGCTTTTCCCTACAGTTCATTCCTTTCAAATTCTATGCTTCTTGGATAGTCCAGATACAGCGAGTGGAGAGAATGAAAAGGGATTTACTGCCAGCAGCAGAACTGATCCTTCAGAAAAGAAATCTAGAAGGTATCCATGACTCTTTGCCATTTAATTCTTCCTTCCTCTTCACAGACAGCCATGTGCAGGTTCATTGATCACAGATATAACAAAGAGAAAGATATCTGGTATTTCATTCTATAGATTCCAATTTCTGGACAGGCTTTTGTTTCATTCAAAGTATAATGATGCACAAAGCAGGATTATTAAATATTTTATAGAGATATGTAAGCCAGAAGGAATGCTAGGAAGGTTTTGCTAAATAGTGAATGATGGAAACGTCCCAAAACAGATGTGGGTGCTCAGAGGGTATATGCTGAGTCCTGCATGGCCTCACAAGGGCCAGTGTGACATGATTGCCACCTCTGGAGCAGACTCAGCAAGGAATGGGCCTCCGTGAGTGTTGATGGTTGCTAGGAGTAAGACTTATTTGTATAATAATGTTCATAATTTACTTTATGTTCCTCCTTCGGGAGATGTTCTCCCTGCCAAGGTTAATGATTTTACAATAATTAGAGTCTGGGAATTGAAGGTGTGTCTATGTTCTTCAGCAAAATGGTAACACTATGATCTTCAAAACAGCCCTTAAGGCTGTGGGAAAGAACTCTCAAAATGTGGAGCGTTCACAAAAAAAGATAAGTAGTTGCATAAAGTGATGTAGGATGAACTGGAGAGTTGTGGCCCTCCTGCCTGTCCCCTGACATGGAACAGAGCACTTCCTGTGGACATGGCTCTTTGGTCCGAACCACAGTCATTCTCAAGATCCCACAACAGTACACATCTCTTCAGCCATTTGTTTTTGTAATTTCTGTCTAGAATAACTCCCATTTTTTTTTTGTTTCAATCACCAAAATCATAAAAATACATTTTAATGTCTTTTGAAGAGTTACCTGGGTTCTATTTTGGGGTAAGAAAGCAAGTTTTAGAACAAAATATATGTTGTAAATCACCCTTTGACAAGTAAAAAGAATGAGAAAGGATCCACATTTTCAGGCATGGCAGAGGAAGACATTTGGGTGGCATCTTTAATTTAGTCATTTTAGATTCTGAGTGTGTGTATGTATGTATGTCACCCCAAAGCTAAAAACTGCTTTTATTTCCAACTCAGGAGATGCTGGTAAGGGAACTCCTTGCTAATCTGTCTATTTTGCTGTCTTCTGGTCTCAGGGGTGTTTTCTCATGACAGATGTAGTGTGTCCATGTGGCTTTGAGTACAAACAAGAGTAAATTATAGACGATTCTCTTCAAGAAATGAATATGACCTTCAGTCATAGAGAGGAAGCATATCCTCAGGCATCTATGGAAGATTTTGTTCTGTTTTTTTTTTTTTTTTTAAGTTAACACCTAACCCTCCCTGCAGTAAATGTCAAGGCATCTTGAAACTCAAGTGCAAACTGTTCGGAGAGCTCTCATGAGCAAGCCACTTAAGAGCTTTATCAAAGGGCGTTTCAGTGTTAAGGGATAAATAGAAAGGTCTTATGTTTCATTTGAGGGGAAAAATGTTGAAAAGCACATTCTTCCTCAGCAGCTAGCACGCATGTGAGCCTAAGCCAGAAGGTTCTTTGACACAGAGCTAGAAAAAGCATGTTCTCCTCAGATCCTGTTGCCTGGGCTTAGACTCTCACTGTTTTAAGTCAGAATCAAGAATGGGAAGCAGTGTCAGAGCTGCTGTGTCTCATGTCTCATGACTTTTGGGGTAATGCCTGGTTCATCTTTGTCTTTAGCACCATGTCAGCAACATTGCTTGCAGTGCTTTCTGGGAGCCCTTATTGAATCAGGCCGTGTGTAAAATGGCAGACAGGGCACACACTTTGATTTTCAAACACAAGTAATCCTTCACTCTGGATTTTAGCCACCTTGTGTAGCCTGCACAGCGTAAGCTGGCTGCATGGAAACCATCCTCTTTCTCTTTGGTGGCAGGAGCCCTAAGTACTTAAGCTGTACATCTTCTCACCATGTCCTGCTTACAAGTGAAGGGCTGCTCCATCTCCCGCACACCTCGAAACAGTAAGTCGAGGCAGCTTCCTCCTCTGCCCACTACCACTAATGACTCTTCAGCTCTGCTGGTTGTTTCCATCGTCGCATACTGACTGTTTTCTTTTCAAGAATAGAATTTCTTTACTGGCTTGAGGGAAGTCTCTGAGTTGCCTCAGCCATAGTGAGATAAGAACGCATTTGATTCCAGGCATGCAAGTTTGTGCGATACTGCCAGAGCTTCTGGCTCTTCGGTGACATAACTAGTTCACCAACTATGTACCTGAAAGCATTTGGTAAATATTTCATATAAGTTGGAGCTTTCTACCCCACCTTGGATCATTAGTTCCCAAATTAAAAAAAAACATACATTTATATTAATAATAAGTCTTTAAAGTACTATAGCTAGGCAGATATCTTCCCTCTAAGCGATTTTGCCTACTCCCCTGTCGATCACCCTGAGATATAATTGCCATATTTCGCCTGGGTTGCTCTTACTCCAATAGGCCAGCACTCATGGCCATGTTTTCATGATTTACCTACCACAAGGCCTCTTCTCCTTTCTCAACCATCTTTCTTCCCTTGTGGTCCTGTCTCAGACCCCAAGCCCAGGATCTGAAGCCTTGCCTACTTCTGTTGTGCCCAGGTATAGGCTATAGGCATCTTTATTAACCAATCAGGGGTAACTTGTCAAGGAGGGCAAGGTTACATACCATCACTTGGTGCACCTGAGAATCTCCTCATTCCTGAAGCAACCAGGACCAGTATTTAGCTTTACAATGCATAGCAACAGACTAAACCTCAACAAGCATTATTTTGTCTTTGTCTTGAAAAACAAATCAAAGACTTAGCAGTTTGATCCTTAGCCTTTGTTTAAAACACCATGAGAGGGCTAGAGAGACAGCCCAACCACTAAGAGTATTGGCTGCTCTTCCGGAGGACCTGGGTTAGATTCCCAGCACTCAGGCGACAGCAGCTTATGGCAGGCTATGAATGTATCTCAAGAGGTCAGATATACTCTTCTGGACTCTCCTCTGGCATTAAGCACACATGTGGTGCACAGACATACAGTCAGGCAAAACACGCAGTCACACACACACACACACCCACCCCTGAATTAAAATGTTATTAGATTAATGTTTTGCTCAACAAAGTGCCAAAACACATAAGTAGCCTGGCTGCTGTTGAGTAAGATAACCTAAGTTTCAGGTATTCATTCATTCATTCATTCATTCATTCATTCATTTCTTTCATTGTAAAGTCGCAATGACTTTGCTGTGCTTTTCTCATAGTGAAATTAATTTGATGCTTCCTATGCATGCGCTGTGTAGGGGAGAGACTACAGAACATGGATCACACTTAGGGACAGAGCCAGTGGTCTCAGCACACACATGCTCACACTTACACTTGAGTCCTGGGTCTTATTTATGTCTGCAACATTGTCTTGAGATGCAGTCATTACACAGTTAGTTTCATCACTGACATTATGCTCAATAAATCATCTCTGAGCCACTGATCCATTTATGACAACAATAAATTTAGCTTTGTGGTGCACACCCATAATCTTCAGCATTTGAGGCCAGCCCAGTCCACACAGTAAGTTCTAGGCTTGTGATATACTGTGAAATTCCTTTTTTTTTTTTTAATTAAAAAAAGCAAGTCATACTGATGTCTGCTGTGATCCCAGCACTCGGGCAACAGAGACAGGATAACTGAGTGTTCAGGGTCCTTCTTGGTTACTTAGAAAGTTCAAGGCCAGCTTGGGCTATATGAAATATTGGCTCAAAAAATTGAGGATGGAGGAGACTGAATAGAAAACCAGGGATAGAAACTGCAGAGTTCACTAAATGCAAACAGCAATGCCCAAATGGGCTGAAATATATTATTAAATTAAATGAACCTTAGCAAAAACAGTGTTTGAAAACACAGTGGGATCTGTTTGTTTTTTTTTTTTATACTTCAAGTTTGTGAATGAAGAAGAATTAACTTGAGTCATCATTTTTGCCTCTGAAAATCATGCAACCACTTCCAGCTGCCAACAGGACAGCACTCTGAGAAATGCTGTCCTGCAGTACAGTACTTACTACACTGGATGAGTGGACTGGGATGCACATGTAAAGAAACGGGTCTGTGGGGTTAACTCATGCCATACTCCAGATGAGTAAACTGATCTCCTAAAAGCCTGAGAACTTTCTCTTCGAATTGAGGAGGTCAAACAGGGAAGCAGGAAAAAGCTATAACCCAGGGTGCTGGGCTGTATCACATGAGCATCTGTGAGCCAAAGGATGCTGGGAAATAAATTCTTAGTTTTTTTTAGTCTTGAGTGAAAGGAAAGTGGAGGGGAAAGTGCCTGAGAGGAGAACAGGGACTACAATATTATGTTGGTTTCCTTTCTACTCCTGACACAAAACATCCTGGCCAAAAGCAACTTGTGGGGAGAAAAGGCTTGTAAGTTCAGGTCACAACTCATCTTTAAAAAGAGTCAATGTGGGAAACTGAGGCAGGTCCACTTGCTATTCCACACAGCATTAGTTTTGACCAAGGAATTCCCTGTGTTGGTTTGTTTCAGGTCAACTTGGCCCAAGCTAGAGTCATTTGAGAAGAGGGTCTCTCAATGGCAAAAATGCTTCTGTGAGATTTGCCTGTGGACAAGTCTGTAGTATTTTCTTGATTAATGATTTATAAGGGTGGTCTCAGTCCACTGCAGGTGGTACCACCCCTGAGCAGGTTGACCCAGATGGTTTACGAAAGCAAACTGAGAAAGTCACTAAGCAGCACTCCCCCATGGCCTCGGCATCAGATCTGTCTCCAGTTATCTGGGTGATGGACTAAAAGCTTTTTCTTCTCCACATTGCTTTGGGTGGTGGTATTTTACCACAGCAATAAAACCATAACCAAGACAATTGTCAAGAAGGACAGCAGGAACCATGAACGATGACACCTCCACTCAGCTTCCAAGCTGGCTTATGCTCAGCTAGTTTCCTCATCCAGCCAAAGAGCATCCATCTAGAGATGGTACCACTTACTGTTTCCGCATCCAGCCAAAGAGCATCCATCTAGAGATGGTACCACTTACTGTTTCCGCATCCAGCCAAGGAGCATCCATTTAGAGGTGGTACCACTTACTGTTGGACTGGGCCATCCTACAATGATTAAAAATGAAGACAATCCTCAAAGATATACCCACAGGCTAATCTGAGCTGGACAGTGCCTCAGTGAGGGTCTTCTCTCAGGTGACTCCTAGCTATAGCAAGTTGACAGTTTAACCTAACCAGGCCAAGTATCTGCTATCAATACTGCATGGAAAAGAAAGGGAGGAGAGAGTAGGTAGGAAAGAAAGAGAGAGGAGAGAAGAGGGGGCCAACAGGGTGTTTGTGTGTGAGTGGGAGAGATGGGATACAGGTGTCTGAAAATTCATTTCAGCTCTGCCATTTTTGAACTATGTGACTGACCATTGGAAAGCTATTCATATGTCAAGGCCTCAGTTTTCTTATCTGTGAAGTAGGAATATATGGCATACAGGGAAGCTATGAAATGAAAGTGACCAATCCTAACCCTGCCTGTAGTAATCATTCCGGGTCACCAACCCTGACCACGGTTGCCCTTACTGCCCACGTGGTTAACAATCTCTAGTTCTGTGGCATATGAAAATCTTCTGTTTAGATCAGTCCCTCAGTCAACACCAAATTTCACTGAACTTTTTTTTACTATACCCTCCTCTCTCTTTGCTTCTGATCATGTGCATTCCAAACATGCATGCAGAATTGTCTATTAACCTTGAGATCTCATCCGTGCATGCAACCAACAAAGATTTACCAAACACCTGCCTGTGCCAGACACCCTGCCAAGCACCGTAGATACGGTGTTGATCAAACAGAGGCCAAATTCTTTTCTCCATAGGGTGGACAGTTGGATTCATGAGGCAGACACTACACAAACAATTGCAAGCGTGAAAGTATAATTAAAACTTTGATATTTAAAAAAAAACAACAATGGGGAGTTTGCTCTTTTAAGAACATTAATGCTTCTAAAAATTCCCGAAGTTGAGTAATTCTGAGACATCTATAAAAGTCACGCTGAAAGAACTTGAAACCCTTTGCCCACATTTGCATCAAGGACGTTTGGAAAATTAATTGCCGTGCCTTGTCGGGAATGTGAGTCTTTGTCTGAGAGTTGTATTTCCTGCAATTGAAAATTAATGTAAGATGTTGGCTCCCCTGCCACGGAACAATGGCCTGTATGCGATCGTTCTGTGGTTTGATACTTCATCATCAGCTAGAGGAGTCTGCACCCCCTCCCCCAGCCCCTGGACTCATGCTACCACAAAAAGCAATTAGCTGAAGTAGAAAAGATTACAGCCAGGTGCGCTGTCTGAAGTAGGAGTGAGCGTGTGGAGGGGCATCAGAGAGAAAGCCCTTCGGCTGAGTGCTTTCAGTCTCTGGGAAGCCTGGTGATGCCACAGGCATGCTTGGAATCTCAGAGCATTGGGATCTTTTGTACTTCTCTGCAGAGTTCCAGCCTTAAGGGCATTTTGCTGTGAACAGAAATGGGAGCCGGGAGGCTTGTTCACTAATATGCAAAGTGGAATGATCCTCTTAAGAGATAGAATGAGTTTTAGGACATGAAAGGCTAGGGTACATTTGAGTCTAACATCTTAGAGTTGAATCCTAGGGGTATCTTTTAGAAATTAAGTGATCCTTTGTATAAAAAGCCTAAGATGTGGCAGCTAGAAGTTCAGAGGAAGTGTGCTCGTAGGATGGTCTTTCAGTTCCTCCAGATCTGATGAGAAACAAGCTCTGTAACATTGGTGTTACAATTTGGTGTTCTGTTCAGGAATTGGTCTCTTGTGCCAATATGTTCAAGGCTGTTTCCCATATTTTCTCCTATTATCTTTAGTATGCTTGGTTTTATGCTGGTACACTTGGTTTTATTTGATACACTTGGACTACAGTTTTGTGCAAGATATAACATTCTTCTTTCTGTTTTTGTCTGTTGAGAGGTCACTAAAGTTATGTGTTATAGAACTTAGAACTGAATGAGAAGGGACCTTGTGAAAGAGTATTACAGAGGTCTCTCTGGGTTGTAAAATCCTTACAAGACATCATGGATTACTTTGGTCCCCCAAACTCTCCGGGTAAGGTAGAGTAAGATCCAAGGTGACATTATGATCACAGGAAGAGAAGTGGCAGCTGCCCACAGAAGGGCTCTTCTGGGAGTTAACTGAGGGAGGTATTCATTAAGTCATCCAGCCTTGCCCCCAGGTCTTGATGAGAGGAACAAGTTGGCATCTCTCCAAACCCAAATTTCGATAACACAGATGCAAGGAGAGTAATAGAAATCTCCTCTGATGGAGCCTCCGGGGAGCAAACATTTAGGGAAAGCATCCCGATGGTGTCTTGTATGACCGTGAATGCTGATCACAGGTAAGTGGCTGAAAGATTCAGAGGAAGACTTATCTAAAGAAATCTACAGAAATGGACCAAATCAACAATGCCGGGGTAGAAGGTCACACTCATTTAATAACAGGGTTCAAGCCACACAGTCACAGATTCAGCTCCGTCTGCTATGGATTGATTATGCCTCATCCCAGCAAGACTTTCACCAAACTCCACTTCTCAGTATAACAATATTGAAGCATGGCCTTTGAAAGAGGTTGGAGGGACCAGCATGATGGCTTAGTGGGAAAACAAACAAACAAACAAACAAACAAAACCAAAAAACCAAAAATGCTTGCCATACAAGCCTGAGGACACAAGTTGAATCCTAGCACCTAAGTAAAGACAGAAGGATAGAACCAACTTCACAAAGCTGTCCTTTAACCTTTTACTGTCATGCGTGTCAATGCACATACATACTCCCACATCCCCTCACCACGCACACTTCAACCATGAAACCAGAAGAACCATATTCAGGGAGAGACAGGTGGGACTACTCACTCTTGACATCTCTGCCTCCAAAATGCGAACTAAATAAACATTTTTTCAAAGTATTCAATATCAGGTATGTTGTTATGGCAACCCAAATGCACTAAGACTCTCTGCAACCTCAGTTTCTTCTAATGATGAGAAGCAGAGACAAGAAGGGTATTGTGTTGCTCAACATATCCTCTTTCAAACACCTACCCTTGTTAGGAATAGCTTAAGATACTATTCCTACAAAATAGTAACAGCTTAGCTGGCTGTAAAGAAGTCTGAAGATTGGTCCTTGCTAATATACTGATTTCAAAACATCATAGGAACACCAGAACTTCCTTTGGCCTCTGTCAACTGAGAGCCAGACTGCATATTCAAAACAATCGAATAGTACAAAATGGTTCCACTGGAAGTGTCAGTGCAATCAATTGACTGCCATGGTCCCCTCAAAAGTCATGTCCCAAAACCCTAGGGTTTCTATTGCTGCAATAAAGGGCCATGACCAAGGCAACTTGGGGTGGGAGGGGGTACGACTATTCATCACTGAGGGAAGTCAAGGTAGGAACTTAAACAGGGTAGAAACCTGGAGGCAGGAGCTGATGCAGAGGCCATGGTTACTAGCTTGTTCCTCATGGCTTGCTCAGTCTGCTTACAGAACCCAGGGTCACTGGGATAGGGATGGCACCACCCATAACATCTTGGACTCTTCCCCACCAATCACTAATTAAGAAAATGCCCTACAGGCTAGCTTAGAGCTGGACCAGATGGGAGCATTTTCTCTATTGAGGCTCCCTCCTCTCTGATGATTCTAGATTGTGTTAAGTTGATATAAAACTAGCCAGTACAGTGCCCTTACAAAAAGATCCCAGATAGTTTATTTGCAACTTCAATTCTATAAAGATATAGCAAGAAAGCACCTGATTATGAGCTAGCATGTGGCCCTTACCATAAACTAAGTCTGACAGCAACTTGAGTTTGGATTTTGAAGCCTGCACACTGTGAGAAATACTTTTTTATTATTTGTAAAACTCTAAGGTTATGACAGTTTGTTATAGTAGACTCAACAGACTAAGACAATTGAGGAGTGGGTAAGGAGTTTCCTACAATATCTGTCCACTTCTTTAAAAGCTTTCTGAAAGTCTTCCTAGCATCTTTGGTTAAAGCCTATCCCCAGCCTGTCAGCTCCTTGCTGGCAGGTCCAGGCAAGAGGAGAGCAGTCCCACTGTGTCTCTCCAGGGCTGAGTGGGATGGTGAGTGTCAGATGGTGTCAACAGCCCAAAAGAAACACACCAGGCCAGGAGTCTTTTCAAAGCAGGAACTCAACTTTATTGCTTTAGTCTCTCATATAAACTCAGAGCAGAGGGAAGAGGATTTTTGGCGGGGTGAGATGACGTAGGGGACAGGAAAGGTGATGGAGGGTATGGGGTGACTGACAGGGCCAATAGCAAAGCTCTGCATAAGCAGGGCACAGGCAGGGCCAAACAGATCTTGCTGAGTCACCCCGGTATGGAAGTGACTGAAACAGGTCTCAAAACTCAAGCCAGGCTTAGGCTCTCCCGCAAGGCTGCAGAAACCCTAGCCAGGCTTGGGTTTGTCCACAAGGCCCAAACCAGGGCCCAAATGGGGCCCAACACCAGCCCAATGAGTATAAGAGGCATACACATAATTGCCATCAGTATAGTGAGTTCTGTTAGTTAAAACAAAGAAGTTTGGGTGTTGGTAGACAACTGGCAGCCTCTGCTATAGGATTTAGTCCAAGATCAGAGGACCATTCAGGGTAGTTACTGGTACTGCTGATGTTGCAGGTATATCAACAAATGTGTGTCTTTAAGAAATATCCCTGGGGCTGGAAAAATAAGTCAATGGCCAAGAGCACATACTGCAAAGGACCACAGTTCCATTTCCAGCACACTGGGTGGCTTGCAACCACCTGTAACTCTAGCTCCAGAGGATCTAGTGCTCCCTCTTCTGGCTTCTATGGGAACACACACACATATTTTTAAATTTCAAAATAAAAAAATTAATGTACATCCACTCTTGCACATGATCAGTATAATAATATGCTGATTTCAGACACCCACATGTCAGTGCTTGCACGTCTCTTCACACAAATGCCACCCAACCAAAGCTGTATGGAGATAGTTGAGATTAACTGTTTTGATGTCACTTTCTAGAAAAGGTTCTTTCCATCCTTATGGCTATTCATCATTGAATTATCAAACAATTATTTATTTAGTATCTAGACTCCATATACAACGTAGGGAACATGAGTTTAAGCAGCCAATAGAAGGTCACATATGGTATGGTGGGGTACAAACACCAGGAGTCTGGAGCACATGACTGGGTGATGGACTCAGTACAATGAATTCTAAGAACTGATCTGATTCTGAGTCACAAGTGATGAAAATGCAGGGAGAGTCCTTCCGGTCTGGGCCAGAGCACTGAGCAGATCTTGGGTGGCAGCTCTGCCCCCAACATCCAAGAACCCAGAGGAAGCAGGGATCCCAAGCACTCGAACTCAGGCAGTATCCTAGGTAAGCAGACAGCAGGGCCCGCCCTCAACAGAGAGTAACTGGGAACCAAAAGGACCCAGGAAGTTACTCCTGGCCCAGAACACTGGTTCCTTCCGGTCTGGGCCAGAGCACTGAGCAGATCTTGGGTGGCAGCTCTGTCCCCAACCTCCAAGAACCCAGAGGAAGCAGGGATCCCAGGCGCTCTAACTTGGACAGTGTCTTTCTTAGAAACTAGTTCTCAGATCTGAGGCCTAGATCAGACCTCTGCCAGGTCTGCTGTTGTGTGGACCCCGGATTCCACATGAGACATACTGGAAGGTCCACTCAATCCAGATCCACAGAGGAACAAATGAACTCAGAGCTTCAGACAACATATCCTGAGATATTCTAGAGGAGACACTGTACCCAGAAGAGCAGACACCGAGCTGGACACCTTGGAGACACCATATCCTGAGGCATCCTAGAGGTACCACTGTAATCAGTGCAGCTGGAAAAGATCACAGAGACATCTGGACCCCTAGGAGATCAGACACAAGCTAGATAACTAGAAAGACAGGCTTCAGTCAGAGACAGCAAGTACAGGCAGCACTAGAGTTAACCAGATGGCAAAAGGCAAGAGCAAGAATGTAAGCAACAGAAACCAAAGTTACATGGCATCATCAGAACCCAGCTCCCCCATCAGAGCAAGCCCTGAACACCCCATCACACCAGAAAAGCAGGAATCAGAATTAAAATCACTTCTCATGATGATGATAGAGGGCTTTCAGAAAGACATAAATAACACTCTCAAAGAACTTAAGGAGAGCACTGGTAGACAGATAGAAACCCTTAAAGAGGAAACACAAAAATCCCTTAAGGAATTTCAAGAAAATGCAACCAAACGGGAAAAGGAATTAAACAGAACCATGCAGGATCTAAAAATGGAAGTAGAAACAATAAAGAAATCACAAAGGGACAATACCTTGGAGATAGAAAACCTAAAAAAAAAGATCAGGAGTCATAGACACAAGTATCACCAACAGAATACAGGAGATGGAAGAGAGAATCTCATGTGCAGAAGATACCATGGAAAACATTGACACAACTGTCAAAGAAAATGCAAAATACAAAAAGCTACTAACCCAAAATATACAAGAAATCCAAGACACAATGAGAAGGCCAAACCTAAGGATAATAGGTATAGATGAGGGGGAAGACTCCCAACTAAAAGGACCAGTAAATATCCTCAACAAAATTATAGAGGAAAACTTCCCTAACCTAAAGAAAGAGATGTCCATAAATATACAAGAAGCTTACAGAACTCCAAATAGTTTAGACCAGAAAAGAAATACTTCCTGCCATATAATAGTCAAAACATCAAATGTACAAAACAAAGAAAAAATACTAAAAGCAGTAAGGGGAAAAAGGCAAAGTAACATATAAAGGCAGACCTATAAGAATTACACCAGACTTCTCACCAGAGACCATAAAAGCCAGAAGATCCTGGACCGATATCATACAGACCCTAAGAGAACACAAATGCCAGCCCAGACTACTATACCCAGCAAAACTGTCAATCATTATTGATGGAGAAACCAAAATATTCCATGACAAATCCAAATTTACACAGTATCTCAACACAAATCCAGCACTTCAAAGAATGATTGGTGGAAAACTCCAACACAAGGAGGGAAACTACAACCTAGAAAAAGCAAGAAAGTAATCTTCCAAAAACCCCAAAAGAAGATAGTTACACAAACATATCTCCACGGATGTTAGCCCAAAAGCTTGGATTAGCGAAGACTCAACCCACAGACCACATGAAGCTCATGAAGAAGGACGACCAAGAGGAGATGCCTCAGTTCTACTTAAAACGAGAAATAAAAATGCTCAAGGGAGCAAATAGGGAAACAAAACATGGAACAGAAACTGAAGGAGGGGCCATCAGGAGACCTTTCCACCTGGGTATTCACCCCATGTACAGCCACCTAATCTAAATACTGTTGTGGATGGCTGGAAGTGCATAATGTGAGGAACATGATATAGCTGTCTCCTTAGAGGTCAGCCAAAGACTAAAACACTCAGAGGACAATGTTCACAATTAACCACTGATATGATCAGGGGTTTCCCAATGGAGAACTTAGTGAGAGGACTGAAGGAGCAGAAAGGGTTATTGACCCCAGGTGGAAAGCAACAATACCAAACAACCAGAGCCCCCCAGGGTCTAAACCACCAGCCTGGGAACACATAGGGAGGGACCTAAGACTCTAGAGGTATATGTAGGGGAGGATGGTATATATATATGTCGGACATAGGTGGGAGAGGAGTTTCTTGGTCCCATAAAAAAAAAAAAGAATGAAAAATGAATGAATGAACACACAGTGGGGGGGGGATGTGAGGGCGGGGAGGGGATAGTGAGGGGGGTAGGTGTGGTCACTGCCTCATAGAAGCATGAGGAGGGGGATGGGATAGGTTTCTGGGTGGTGGGAGGAAGTAGGCTAAGGGGATAAAATCTGAAACGTAAATACTACAACCAATTTTAAGAAGCGGGGGGGGGGGGAAGTCTTCAGAACCAACATCTTTAAAAAAAAAAATGTCAGCGCCCTGGGGGTGGGAAATTTTTTTTTTCTTGATACTAAAACTTGTTCTGAGAATTGTATATTGCAGAATACACAGCCTTGGTGTATCTACTCATCAAGCATACTGAGCAGACCTGCCCAAACCTCTGATGTCCTGGAATTCCATCTGGATTCAGTGAAGACACAGCATCAGAGGCTTAACAACTTACTCTCCCCCCCACCCCTCTTCTAAAATCTCAACGCCCTTAATCAGCTTGAAGAAGTTAAAGAAGAGTCAGCGCCCCTATTCCCTGAGCTTGGGGACTAATGTGGTTAATAATTGTCTGTCTTTCTAGGGACAAGTAGTGGTTTTGTTGGAACAGGGGGGATTAGCTAGGACGTACTGCATAGCCATAACCTACTGGTAGAAATCTGTATAATTATTATCAAGATGAAGTTATAAATTCTTAAATGGTACAAAATTTACTTTGATCTCAAATTTAAGGTTTTCATTGGTACAAGCCTCTTATTAATATAAAAATGAGATGAATATTGATACACTCATGGGCATTGTGCCTGTATAACACATTTAGGAATACAATGCCTAGACCCAGCCCTTTTTTAACTTTTTTAACTGATTTGAGACGGTTAACCTATGAGTTAAGGGACTATAGCAAATTCATATTTTTGAGTTTATTGTTAGGGTGCTTTCCATATTTTACTTAGAAATAGCTGAGAGGAGTTAACAGAAAACAGTCCAGGTTACCTTACATGGATAGTTGGTTTTCAAAACATCAGAAGTCCATAGAACTGATGCTACAAATATTTATACATTAATGTTCATATTGATTAGAGACCTGTCTGCTCCTGACAGCTTCCTGTCATGGATTCTAAGAAGAAATTGAGCATCCTTGGAGTTACTCCAGTTGTGTGATAACAGCCACTAGGCAAAAATTGCCTCTCTCCATCTACAGACAAATTACTGTCCAGAAAAGGACACACATGCAGAATAGTCAACTGATTATATCTGCCTAGACAGAGTAATCAGTCCTTAATAATCCTGCATCACCAAGGTCTGTCAGATGATTCTGGGCCAGAAGGCTGAAGATTTGATGCTCCAACGTTTGGTAGTATAGGGGCTTTTCAAGTGTTCAGACGTCTCTATAAATTGGCTAAGTTTTAGAAGCTATGCTTTGTGCATCCCACAATTATAGTTAACTCAGTCATTCTGGATTTCTGACGGGGTTGAAAACTTATAGCTATTTACCGTAAGAGAAAAGATGTGAGTGGATTGTCGTCAGCTGACATTCATCCTAAAGCCAGGTTCAGAAGTAAATGTTTTAGTTAGGATAGATGACAGAGGTGCTGGTTAGTCAACAAAATGATGGACTGGGTATTAGGACTATCTTGTACCTCACTGGTACAAATTGGCATAATTATGCTCTAATTGTATTTTGAGAGAAAAGTTTCATTTTAACAGGAAGGGTGATGTGTAGGAGGAGCTAAGGTAGGAGGAGTACTGAGAGGAAGAAAAGGAGTAAGAAGAGGAGGAGAAGAAGGATAGGAGAAGCTAGGTGATGAAAGAGAGAAAGAGGGGGGAGACAGAGAGGCAGATATTCATGTATCTTCACCAGTCAAAGATAGTTGTTATATCTAGGTCGGTCAGTGGGTTACACCTCTGATTGAACAATTCCAAACTTATAACGCTTATGATTAACATTATTTAAAAATATATATATAAATGCAAAAAGGAAAAGGGGGCATGGGATAGGGGTTTTTTAAGGGGGGGGAATGGGGAAAGGGGATGGCATCTGAAGTATAAATAAAATATCTAATAAAAAAAAAAAAAGAAAAGAAAAAAGAAAATGCAGGGAGAGTGAGGAAGAGCCTGAAACCCAAAGGCTCAGCCCAGGAGAAAGCCACAGTGTCTTAGACAAGGTTAAAGTCCAGTGGTTCTGCAGAGATCTAAGTGCCTATGATGTCACCTTACACACCCTCCAGAGGGAAGCAGTGTCCTCTGCACATTGATTTTCAATGTCATTTTAGGCTAAGACATGTGAACAAATAAACAGCTGGGATGGGTTATGGTCTGCATTTTGTCCTGATGCAGAGGTGACAAAATGCAACTTGTTGTTGTTGTTGTTGTTGTTGTTGTTGTTGTTGTTGTTGTTGTTGAGACAGGGCTTTTCTGTTTAGTCCTGGCTTCCCTGGAACTTTCTCTGTAGACTAGGCTGGTCTCAAATTCACAGAAATCCACCTACCTCTGCCTCCTGAGTGCCAGGATTACCACCACTGAGGCAACATAGGGCAGCAACATTATAGTAAGAATGTAGACAAACTCCAAGGTGACCCCCTGACAGGGACAGCACAAAGGTAGACTCTAAGTGTCACATTCCATGATGGTGTCATGGGTAGCGCTCACTGGCAACTCGATGAGATTTAGAATCAGCATGAAATAGGTCCCATATGGAATAAAAAAGGAGACGTTAAGTTAAATACCAGCCTCCATTCCTCTCTCTGCCTCCTGACTGTGGACACAATGTGACTCCTGGTCCTGATGTCATACCCTCTGTGCCATGACAGCCTGAATCTTCTGGAACTGTAAAGCCAAGACAAACCCTTGCTTCCTTAAGTAATTTGTGCTAAGTATTTTGTTGCAGCAATGGGACGAGTAACAGACATAGCCTATTATTTATGTTGCTCAGAGACAACAAAAATATTACTACAATTAAAATTACTGACATTTACATTTACTAGGATTTAAATTTAAATTCTGGGCACCCAAGGTAAAAGCTGTACCATTCCTAAAGCCATTGTTTATTGAACAGTAAGTCCAGTTCCGGGAGATATCCATGTGTGAGATACCTCCTTGGGAGTTATTGGAGGGCTCAGAATTACCCTCGCTGAGAAATAATATCAGAAGGTGCAAAATGAGCTGCTGGGAGAGAAAAGGTAGCAAGTCCTATCCAGCTGTAAGCCTTACAAAGAACAATGTCAACTTACCAGGAGAGATCTGCCCATGGGTACAATCAGCTGCTTTCTGGTTGGATTCAAGAACCATGACCTAAGAGAATATTCATGCCTAGTATGAGTCAGATTAAATACTCCTGGCTGTCCAGGTCACTATCTTTAGTGGGGGGGGGGGGAAAGTCTTACTACCATTTCGATAAGTTGACATGCATCAAATTGCCTTGCAAATATTACATTTATACCCATAAGCAAATGCTACTCTCAGCCTTAGTCAGAGAAGCTTCTCTTCACACTGAACTGTGGAGGATGCAGAGATTCACTCCTGTTTAAGCTTCAGAGGAGAAGTAACTGTTGAATGCTCAGTTCTAAGCAGGGCATTTACACCGGCTTCTCTGAACCTCAGGGAACGCTGTGGAAGCAGGAGCAGAGATGATATAAGAGCTGGAAGAGAGAGAAGGGCTGATAAGGGCTGTCACTGGAGCATGGCATTGCAGTGCTGTCACTGGAGCATGGCATTGCAATGCTGTCACTGGCGCATGGCACTGCAATGCTATCACTGGAGCATGGCACTGCAGTGCTGTCGCTTGAGCATGGCACAGCCATTCCAACCGTGATCTCAGCAGCTGCGGTTGCTTGCATGAGGGCGGCACAAGACTGGACTGTCAACAGTCAATTATAAATTACAGAGGGGATCGTGGAACCCTACACTCCCAGTAGAACTAATAGTTACTGTTGGGTTCTGAGGAAAGGACAGTCATTGCTTTCTGTTGTGTACTGACCAGTGAGTCCACCAGGCTCCAGTGGAGAGTCCCAAAACCCATGGTCACACAGGCAATCCTGCTTAAAATCAGTGGGTCACAAAGCAAAATGAAAAGGTAAGAATTTGAGAAAGGGACTTGTAAGGATGAAGGGAGGACTATGGGTAGGAAGGAGATGGGGGTGGTAATCAGAACATATTATATACATGGATGTATAAAACAAATTTACTCAATAAAGAGAAACTTTAAAAATTAATAGTAACAAAAACTAAAACAAGAAAACGAATACTTTTGTCTATAATTTTTAAAAGCTCTATTTTTATGGATACCTTTTAACTGTTCATAAATTTTCATGTACCAGCTTCTTTTATAATGTGGGAGTTTGTACCTCCCAGGCCAGAATATTCAGAAAAGCAATGCCTTGTTGATCCCCATTTTTTCATACATCCCATAAGTCATTTTTATTGCTTTTCCTCCCCCATAAATATTTCAGCCATGTCCTCTCTTCTTAATCCTACTGCCATCGGTTGGCTCAAGCCTTCTAAACCTTTTTACCCAGGGCAGCAATTACCTTCCAACTGCTTCCCATGTCTCTCCTTTCGCCTGATCTCTTCCAAACACTGCCACCAGAATAATATTCCCCAAAGGAAAACGAGGTGATTTATATTTAATCTTTGTTCAAAATGTTCCAAAGGATCCCACAGTTGCAGTAAACACCCCAAACTCTTCCTTTTCAGAAGAATCTCAAAGTGAGGTGTTACACCCCTTCTCGGCCCTACCAATCCTGCTTCCAACCTGACATTTATGTTCCAACCATCAGAAGTCCCCGGTACCTCTCAGTCTCCCAACATCTGCATCTAATCTTCCATCAAATCTTTTCACTCTGGACTCCACTCAGCCTCTGAGGCTTCACAGAGCTGTAGCTACCATGTTAGTTTCCTGATCGTTCATCCTGCTTGGGATTGAAAGCCCTTATGTGATGAACGCGTGTTATCCCCTGGCTTTTGTCTTCTGATCCACACAGCTCAGAAGGCTCTGCTGTAGAAGGGGACTAGTTACTTTCCAGTTGCGGTGATAAAATACCCTGTCAAAAGCAAGTTAATGAAAAAAAGATTATTGTGGCTTATGGTTGGAGAAGACATGGCATGCAAGAGGCAGAAACGCATGGTGGCAGGAACAGGAATCTGGTTGGTCCGACTTCATCTTTACACCGGAAGCAGGGAGAAAAAAGATGAGGTGAAGCTATAAATCCTCAAAGGATGCTCACAGTGTCTAACTTCCTCCAACAGGGCTCCACTTCTAAAGGGCCCATCAGTACCACCAACTGGGGACCACATTCAAACACATAAGCTGTGATGGTTTGTATGTGCTCTGCCCAGGGAGGGGCACTATTAGAAGGTGTGGCCCTGTTGGAGTAGTTGTGGCCTTGTTGGAGTAGGTGTGTCACTATGGGCATGGGCTTAAGACCGTAACCCCAGCTCCCTGGAAGTCGGTATTCTTCTAGCAGCCTTCAGATGAAGATGTAGAACTCTCAGCTCCTCCTGCACCATGCCTGCTTGGATGCCACCATGTTCCCACCTTGTTAATAATGGACTGAACCTCTGAACCTGTAAGCCAGCCCCAATTAAATGTTGTCCTTTGTAAGACTTGCATTGGTCATGGAATCTGTTCACAGCAGTAAAACCCTAACTAAGACAGAAGTCTAAGGGGGCAGTTATTACTGAAACTATGACAGATGGTGTGTGGCGAGTGATTTGGGGCTTTTACCTGTTATCTTAGTACAGTGATTCACAGAGCCTCTTTCACTCTCAAACATGTTTAATAAATTACTTCATCTGTATATAAAAGCACATTTGCTCAAGACCAATTTACTGGGGCTCATTTCTTTTTCTTTCATTTTATTTTTTTCTTTCCCTCTTGCTTTCCTATTTAGATAGTAAGACTAGCTGTACTCTTAAAATATTCTTTAAAACTGCTTCTGTGCTTATGTTGCAAACCAAGATTCTTTTTATTTTTATGATATATGCCGCCCCTCTCTTTTCCTGCCCCGCCTCCTGCTTCTCTCCAAGTGCTCCTGCAGCTCAAGTGTCTCCACGGTTATCTTACTATATACCTGTGGCAACCTCAGACAGACATGAGCCTCAGACAGACAAAAGTGCAGGATAGAGAGAGGCTTTACAGACAAGGTTCTTGTGACTTCCTTGCTCAGTTTAATCTTTCCACTTGCCCCAAAACAAGGCAAAACAAGGCACAGACATGGTCTTGAATTCTGGACTTTAGAGAACTCAGAAAACAGTACGGCAATTCTCAAAGTCAAAATATGGCTCCATTTTTTTTTAAGTTAAAGTATCTCTATTCCAAAATAATATATAAAACCATCTTCTGACTAATAATCATACAGATAGTCCAAGCTCAGAGTATTGTCTCTCTGTTAAATCTTACCTCCTATCTTAAAGAAAGAGGGGGAAATGGCTACTTTAACATAAAACAAGAATGATTTCGTGGATGAGACAAAGTCCCAGTAGTAAATGAGAAGGGACAGCGAACGGAGGGTGTGCTAGTGTGATTGCCTCAGCGTTGACTCCGTACAATGATATAGTTAATAAACCATAAGGGTAGGTATAGTCTCCAAAAGAGGGACTCAATTGATTGGTGATATCAGATCATACAATTTATCAAGATCTCTGTGTTAGCTAAGTCTATCCATGGTCACAGGTGTGTTGCAGACAGTCAGACCCATTAATTAATGCTGAATCAGCAGGTTTGATTCCATTTTATTGATCTCATACCCACAGCCTTGGAATGGAAGCTTCTTAGTGTCTCCAGCTCAACCAGTAGGTAGTTCAATCACCAACAGCCAAAGCCCTGCTCCGATAGTTATTAATCCATTTGAAGGCTGACAAATGTCTAGCTCAGTGGGTAAAATGCCTGCAAGTACCCAAGTTCAGATCTGCAGCATCTGCTAGCAAGCTGATGATGGTGGCATGGACCTGTCATCCATGCACCGGGATGTGAGAGACAGCAGATCTCTGGAACTTGCTGGCCAGTCAATCAAGCCTTATCAGTGAGCTCGGGTTCAGTGTGAAACACTGTCTCAAGAAATATGGTAAACAATCGAGACAAACACCCAGAGTTGGGTTGTGGCCTTTACACAGGTGTCTACACTTTCACACATACATCTACACACATGCACACAGTAAAAGCTCAGAGAGGAAGAAGGTTAAAGCCCCCCCATCTTCTGATTTCTGCTTTTGGTGTTGATTATCCTTACGTGTAAGGACAGCGACAAAACAAGCAAACAGTGAATGAGGCCTTTATAACAGGCCACGTAAGTGTTTCTAGATTCAAATGTCACAGGCAATAGGCAAGCTCCCAGCCTTAACAAGGAAAATCTAATTTTAAGGCAGCTTGGCTCCAGCTGGCTCTGTCACTGAATAAAAGTCAGCTTTTCCCCTAGGAGTGAGCATCGGGACATGTAGGTCATCCAGTATCTGGGACATGCGTGCTCTGTTTAGAATTTTCCAGGAGGGGCTGGAATGAACCATGACAGCTGTGAGAGGCTCTCAAAGAACAATCTACACGTGCTCTTGACACTAAAGACAGTTGTGTGACATGAGTCACTGGCTCTGTGTTTAAAAACAGCTTGGTGCTAATTTTGCCATCAAACATGATTAGCCTCAATTATGACTTTGTTTCTTCTCTGTTCCCTGGTTCTGGATATGAACCAGTTTGGATTCTGCATAAATAATAAAATAAGTAGCAGGCCTAGGTAGCAAGAATGAATACCTTCAACTGTCCCTTCTTCCAGCCATCAAGTCTGATGTTCTTAGAAACTGTCTAAAATAAGTGAGAGTGGCTAAGAAGATTCCTGAGAAGGGCCCCAGCTATGCTCTCCACCTTGCTCACTGTGAGCCCCTTCAAGAGCCACCCTTAATTAGAATTAAGACCATTCCCATCCATTTCAAATCCCAAAGCAACATTTGATTGGGGTTTAAATGTCCATAAAGATTATCTGTAAACCTCAAAGCATCATTCCTGTCTGAACAGACTTTACACACCTCGCTTTTCCCTGGAACTTCATCTAAAGGAATTATTCTTCAGTGGTGAATTTTTCATGTCAATATATTTTAGTTTTCTCTAATCAGATGCATGCTAATTTGAACCTTACAGAGAAAATTATTTTTAATTTTAGAGGCATTACTAGCCTCTAAAATTACTAAGTGACCTTCCTGTTCTCATGAAAGCATAGTTGGAAGTGTTTTTCTTAAACTGGGATGCATTTGGGTGGGGTGTGGAGACTTTAAAATCTATATGGGGCATTGCTCTTCCAAGATAGGCTCTCTAGTAAAAAGCTCAGTGCCGTAGATGAGTCACCTCTTTTAAAGTTGTTGCTTAGTGAGATCATGGAGAGTCCCCTCAAAGACAGCACAGGCGATGCCTCTTGCTGAGCTACCTCTCAGAACTTTATGGAGAGACCCTGTGTATTCACGTATGACTACTGCTGAACACATCACATACATGAGTCATAGGCCGTGAGAAAGCAAGGGGTACCAGTCTGGAAGCTTTGTCACCACTGGTCAGCTCTTATAGTACTAAAGGGTCCTATGCACACTGCCAGAGGAGAAACACCACCTTCAATTGTACCGAATGTTAGAGCTGTAAAACCTCTAGCAACAAAGGATGCTACAGCTGACAAAAGGAATTCTAAATCAAATACATAATGAACCCAAGAGGTCTTTGGCAGTGCTTACCTGTGTTTTATCCCGCAGCTTCATCGTAACCTTGGTTCTGAACATATAACACGCTCATTTTCCAGAGCACACACTGTCATACCAAATGCACTGTATCGTGTATAATGCCAGTGAACACTGCCAGAAATGCCTTAACACACATTTCAGACTATTATATATTGTGAATGGCAGGTTTCACTGCATACAAAGCTTTCTACATGTAAAGAATCAGAACCATTAAATTACAGAAAACAAAGATTAATATTTCCCTGTGGTTGTTGTTCCTCAATATGTAAGTATCAAATTGATATATCTTTAAATTGGATCAGATTACAATGCTTAATTAATTAATTAATTAATTAACTAAAGGTGTCGGGGTGTTAGATATCTACATATGTGTGTCTGTATACTATACACACACACCTTGTATCTGGCGGGGGGTGGGGGGAGGCAGGAAGAGGGCATCAGATTTCCTGGAACTGGAGTTGCCAATGGTTGTGAACTTCCATGTAGGTCCTGAAGTCAAACTTGGGACCCTTGGAAGAACAGCAAGCGCTCAGATGCTCAGAGCCACCTCCCCTAGAAGAAAATAAACTGTTTTCCTGTAAGTGTTGCTGTTTGAATCGCTGCCTTGGGTTTTGTTTCTTTTGTTCTTTTGAATCGTTGAATGAATTTTGGCTTGGTATTGGGATGGCATTTCCAACAGTTTCTGAAATATCCCTAAAGATACTCCTGCCTTTTGTGTCACATATTTGCACAAAGCAATTTTCTCAACACTGGTGATAATAAAATCAAAACATCAATGAGCTCTGGGGAAAAACACTGGCCTCTGCCCTGCAGTGACAAATATTCAGCTACGACTTAATTCTTCATGTAAATATGAACAAGCACATCCATCTCGTCGGTGTGCCAAATTGTCTTAGCCTATAATAAATTATGTAAGTATTATAAAGTTATACAAAAGAATTGTTTTACAATAAATTGTTTATGATTTATCATCAGTTTGAGTAACTGCTTTATATTTCTATTGCCTTAGTTATATCTGTTGTTGTGTTAAAAAAAACTTGGACAAAATCAGCTTAAGGAAAAGTGGATTTTTACTTACAATTCACAAAGATAACGGTCATCTTGACACAGACTGTGAAGGCATGGTGGCGAGAGATGTAGGAGAGAAGGCAAGGAAGACTTAGGCACAATCAGTTTGAGTTATGGTCCTTTCACCTCTGGGCTGGGCTTAGAGATCTTTCTCGTTGTCTGCTTGTGATGCTTAGTCTTGGCTGCGGTCCAGGTGGGGTTTACAGGATGCGTGTGTAGGATTACTGAGAGTATGGTTAGGTGACTAGGGAATACCGTTCTACAAGTGAGGGTCCCACTGCATGTGCTGAAATTCTGGATTGAATAAAAAGGAGAAACTGAGCCAAGCACAAGCTTCCTAAACATGGATGCACTGTGACCAGTCACCTCCTGCTCCTGAAGCTGTATCTTACCCATTCCAACTGATGGAATCTCTGGGAATATTGAACAAACAAAACAAAACAAACAAAACAAAACCACTCTTTGCTTACACTGACCTTTCAGATAAGCTGTTGTAGCAGAAATGAAACAAGTAACTAATGCTGTGCTACAGGTGAAGGGAGAAGGCACAGGAAGGGGACCGTAGAAGCCTGTCTCTACCCAGCTTCCCCTAAGTAGGAGGGGTGAAGGATGAAGGGGGCCAGCCAAGGCAAGAAAGACTAGTTCAGACATGCTCCTGGGAATGAAAGAGTCCTCAAAGACCAATCAGAACTTAGAAATGGGAGGGCAAGCTTTCCAGGGAGACCAGAGCCAAGCACTGCATGCTGAGTCAGATAGGTAGAGAAAAGCTTCTGGGCAGGTGAACCAGGATGAGGGAGGTAATAAGAGAAGGGAGGGATGTGAGCGTGCAGGCCCTCACCCTAGTTTTCTTTAAGCTGGGGGATACAGTGAGCAGCTTGATGCAGGCTCTCTTAAATGATGAGAGAGAACGGCTGAGGGTCCAAGGTAAGGCCGATGGACCACTGAGCAGTCTTGTGGTGCCAGTGCTGCACCTTTGAGTGAGCGGGGTGGGGGGCCAGGTGGGAGGAGGTTGTGTACCTTGAAATACAGAAAACACTACAGAGTTGAGCTCATCAAGGATGACAGTACTCGTGAGCCTGTCAAACTTAAACTAAACACTAACTGTACAAAATCGAATATGGAAAACAGCAGAGTTTCAAAAAGTGCACACTCCCTAGACTAGAAGTGCCTGGACCATGGTGGAGTGCCAGTTAAAATATAGTTTTGTGCCCATTACACCATGTAGAATCAAACACTTTATGGGGTAGACTCTTAAGAACTTTATAGGGTAGAATCTTAAGTATGCTCTTCAGAGAATCGAACACACCCGAGAACTCGCTGTATTAAGTCAGAAGTAAATCTGGATGTTAGAAAAATTCAAGTCTCTCTTCTACTCTCTTGACTTTTGAAGGAAAATATAGATATTAAACATGACCAAAACAAAGACCCACATGCATCTAGCTTGAGAAAAGTCCTTCAATAGTTAACAGATAGAGAACTCCAAGGTTAGAATTTTTCCTTCCTTGCTTGCCTGTACATAAATAATCAGTGTCCTTGTCCTCCAGTGCTGAGCAGAGCTTTCTCGTGTGATTATTTGTACTATTGCGTGCATCACACAAAATACAAGACATAACTCCCTCACGTGAGGCCGACTGTCAGTTCTGAGCATGTGCGTTTTCTACCTCAGTGTGATATCAGCCTTGAAATGCTCTCAGCTGAGTCTGTACTGGGAGCGTTTGAAGAGATTTGCCATCCTAAGTGAAGAGGATGTAGAAATGTCTCTTTGCCTTATGCAGAGTCTCTCCTTACAGTTTTTCACACTGACCATAGTTTTGGTTTTGTTTAATTTTTTTTTTCAAAAGTCAAATACAGAAGCCTAGTTCACTCCATAAGGAAGAACCCATTACAATGAGGAAAGACCAAATACAAGATTGCTGGGAAATCCATTTCGCCGTTTTGCTTGCACATGGGCTGCGGAGGGTGAAAGGCAGAGACACACTTTAACATGAAAAACAAAGAGGACCAATCAGAAAGAGAAGAGGTCATGAAAGGGGAAAGAGTGGGGGGGGGTGGAGAATGAAGTTAAAACTCTGCCTTGGGGCTGGAAAGATGGCTCAATGGATAAAAGTGCTTAGTACACAAGCATGAGGACCAGAGTTCAAATCCCCAGAACCCACATAAAAGCCAGATACATAATGTGGAAAGTTAGATCCATAATGTGGATAGTTAGTAGTTCTCAACCTTCCTAATGCTGAGATCCTTCCATACAGTTAGTTCCTCATGTTGTGGTGACCCCCAAACCATGAAATTCTTCTTGTTACTGCTTCTTAATTTTTGCTACTGCTATGAGTTTTTTGACGTTAGTAATTTTGTTACTGTTATGAATCATAAAATAAATATCTGTGTTTTCCGATGATCCCCCCCCCGCCATGAAAGGGGTATTAGACCCCTCCAAAGGGGTCATGTGACCTACAGGTTTAGAACCACTGTTCTATAATCCTAAAGCTTCTACAGGAGAGCAGGAGGCTGAGGCAGGAGACTCCCCAGCAGCTCAGGAACCAGCTAGCTTTGCATTCACAGAAAAAAAAAAAATCTAGAGACCCTGTTTCCAACAAGGTGAAAGGCAAAGCCTGAGACCGGAAGTTGTACTTTTAGCCTCCACACAGGAGTTTATGTGTATGTGCATTGCTGTGCACATGCGCACGCACACACCTGTTCTGTCTCCTCCCAGGAGCATGTGTGTGAAGTAATTCTTGGGAGGCTGGAAAAAGACTCTCTGTGTTAAAGTTAGACCTCAAGGCTCTGTAAAATTCCAAAATGAAACCCAAAGAAGAGCACAAGGGAAGCACAGGGATTGCATAAAAGGACTGTGAACAGTTAGTTACCTGAGCTCCAGAGAGGCCTCTGCTGGTACATCCTTGAGCTCCAAAGAGAGAAAGCACAATAGCTCAGAGGAAGGACATGAAGCTTAGAGGCGGGTGGGCATTCCCTTTCCACTCACAGAACACACCGGTGCCATGATCTGGCGCGTTCTAGTCACTTCCTGCCTCTGGGTTACACATCTAAGCTTAAAACCACCCTGCCACATCTTCCCAACTGAATCTTCCACAGGCTTAGAAGTCTCTCATCAGCACCCATAGCCCAGCCAATCCAGCTGGCCTTCCCACTGTGGAGCAAACTCTTCATAGCAGTGTCACTAAATAGCTTTCAGGGTCAACTCTAAGATGCCGGCCCATGGCCTTGGACTCATTCTTTCCATTGTCATGATCCAGGTCCTTGGGTTAAGAGGGTCTATGCCTGGGCACATATGCATGTGTGTATGCGTGTGTGTGCATGCACGTGTGTAAAGGGGTGATGTCAGAGAGACACCTGGGGCAGCTGTGGTCTGCAGCTTTTGGTTTGCAGCTTTCCAGTGAAACAGTACACAAAGTGGCCAGCCATCTGAGCACTGTAAATTGAACTAATTCAGAGCAAGTCATCTGATCCAACAGTGTAGCCCCTAGGCTCAGAGGTCTGAATGCCTTAATGATGACACCACTGCCCTTGCCATAGGGATGACTCTCCACATCACTCACTGCTGTCATGAGGGCTCAGGTACAGCCCTTCCACATCCCAAGTAGACTTGTGAAAGGGGGGCAAAGGGTGTGTTTCCTCTCATGCACCCACAAGGAGGGCTCAAATTGGCCCAATGGCCCATTAACTGTTTACCCTGAGGAGAAGTGAGAAGAGAGAAGGCAGAAAATAAAACCAACCCCCAGCATTATTCAACTATTTACAGAAGCTAAAATCAGGCTTCTTGCAGCTCCCATCCAATCCTTAGAAAGTCGAGCCCTCCCATGCCCTTTTGCTTCTTTTGGTCCCTGTTTTTGTAATTGGGGTTGTTTTTCTGGGGTCTGGCCTCACAGGGCATCTGTGGAGAGGGTGCCTGAACCATCATCAGCTCATGAGGGAAGATGGTTAGGTTGGTGTTCCTTACGGTCAGATCAAATGAACTCTGCAAAGCTAGGCTGGAGAGAGGTGCCACACTGCCAAGCCATTCTCTGTCGGCATGAGCCAAGAGATGCTACCCAGGTCTCTCCTGTCTCAGAGGTCATGAAAACCAGCAGGAGGGCTTTAAACGCAATACAGAAAACTAACTTTAAAAATCATCAAGAAGGTGACCTCTTGTCTGAGGGTGGCTGTTGTAAACTTCTCCCCATTCCGTCTCCCGTTGCCTTTTGTTCCTGTCCACTCCCCTGCCCGCTCAGCCCCCATACATGCAATGTAGATAAGTACAGACATGCAGACACATATGTGCATGCACACATACATGCATGCTGGGCATGAACTGCCGTGCACACACAACCGGAGTTTGTGTGGGTCCTTGTAGGGCACAGAAGCTCAGTGAAACCAAAACCAAGAGCTTTTCATTAACACACCCCGTTTCCCCATGTCTGCTGAGTTTGCTCTTGTTGGCTCATTGCAGCGCCCCCATGTGATACTGTGACGTGTTACTCAGGACTTTGGGAGGATCTAACAATGGTTTAAAATGCAATGCTGTTAGAACATGGCTTTTCTCTTTCCACCTAATCTTCAGTGAGCCCATAACACTGAGGAATATAGTGTCACAGCCAGGCCTTTGCCACCCGCAAGGTGCATCTGCAGGCGGACTTCCTGAGTTACAAAGCCCTGAGCTGGGAGCACAGCTCTGAAATGGACAGAGGTCAAGGTCAAGTCTGAGTCACTACAACCCTTGGTGAATGTCTCTTTGCCACTGTAGACTGAGCTGACATCCCGGCTGAGAGTCTCCTTACTAACACTGAAGTTCTCAATAATACAGGCTTCCTCCAAATGGGGTCTAGGAGACATTAGCATCAGAATAATCCCCCAAAACATCTGTTAGAATGTGGAATTCTGGCCACCACTCTAACCTGTTGTCACCAGAATACAAGAACTTGAAGTTTAAGTGTTCCAGTTGAATTTTGTGCAACTTTGAGGAATCTTCATTATTTTCCCACAGACCCCAAGATTAGTGACTTGTGTTTCAACACAGCCTTTCCCACGCCATAAGTCAGCAGGTCAACTTCAGACCTTGTGGTGACGGAGCAGTTTAAGGATAGGAGGTTCCTGATGCCTCGCTGGTCCCGCAGAGGCAGCTCAACCTTCTACCTATACAAAAACAAAACAAAAAACAAACAAGCAAAGACCCAGCCTGAGTTAACTTCATCTGTTCTTTCTATATTTTTGCATCCCTGAAGGAGCACAGGTTGATGCAGAGTGGGGCGTGGCGGGTAGGGGATGGAGTCGCAGTGAGGCTTCTGAAGTGAAGAATGCTACCTGGATACTCTGCCATGTGAAGCGAAGAGGAGGGGGAGGAATTAATTGTCCTCCAGAGGGCGCCAACTCTGGTTGTAAGCGGAGAGTGCACTAAATCTCTCCTGGACTCTGACTACTTCCTAGTTGGGAAATCTTACTCAGGCTACCTCCTTTACTTCTTAGAGACAGTTGGTGCCTGCTTCGGTAAATCCATGGTTATAATTAATTTCAAAGGGTCCTAAAAGTAATTGCAGAAGGAGACGATGTGAGCCATACAGATGACATTGAGCAATCTCACAGAAACGGGACTTTTTGGGGAATGAAGAGCTCTGAGACTCCTCCCCCGACCCTTCCCCAGTCCCTTCTCTCCTCCTCTTTAGACCTCTCCATGGACCTCTCCGTCTGTCTATGTCACTTCCGGGTGGATATCTCTGTCTACGACAATGCCGGGTGGATCTCTCTGTGTCAGATGAGCAAACCGAGGTTGAAATGCTGGCTAGGGATTCAACCCTACCCTCTTCTGTTTCTGGATGTAAAATCCTCTACATTCTACTGTCTGGGGTTCACTAGAGGCCCAGAATGGACTCACCTTCTTACCAACTGGATAGCCCAACAGCACTTTCAAATGTCTCAGAAGCTCCGAAGCACTTACTGGATGATGTTCCGACTCTAATCACTGCACCCACTATCAACTGGATGCCACACTCTTACCACACAGGAAGAGCAGAGTGGATACCTATTCACATGAGTTGTTGGCTGGCTGGTTGGGAAAGCATAACTAAAGGTCAGAATCACTTAAAATGATGTATGCATAGTGAAGTATTTCATTCTAATCAAACATGTTAAAAACATGTTGTGTACTAGACCTTAGGGGGAGAGCCAAAGGGTTCTTTGTTATGGTCCCTGGACTTCGGCATCTTTTCTAACCCAACTATACCTTCTCAGCATCGAGCCTACGATTTCCAGTTGCTCTTTTCCTTGTGTGGCGTTTATTTGTAGTTTCTGAAGTGATGTGGGTGTGAAATTTGATTAAAATCAGAAGACTTCATTATTATTAAATTATTAAATTTAATTATTATTAAAAATACTTTAAAATAAAGTAGTCCAGGTGGAATGGGTGTATAATCCTGTCTACTTAGGAGTCTGAGGCAAGACTCAGAGAAGCCTGAATTACAGGCTAAGTTCAAGGTCAACTTAAAAATGAGACTCTTGTCTAAAACAAGGGTAAACCAGAGCTGAGGCTGCATCTCACACTAGAACACTCTGGCTAGCCTGTGTGGGGACCCAAGCTCCATCCCTAGTGCCATGAAAATAAGTAATAGTATTAGATAAAAATGACAAAATCATTTTGCTATGTCCCCACTTCCCACGGTCCGTTAAGATCTGCCTCTATGCCCGCTGGCCCATTAACTCTGACCCCATGTCACCTCTCTCTGAGATGCATCCCCCGCGAAGCTTCCAATAGTGAAGACACACTTCTATATCAAGACAACAAGCATTAAATAACATCTGCTATCTAGTCTATAAGCTTCTCCAAGTGTCACAGGGGTCATTTAGAGGCATTTTCCCTCAACTAACATCTAGTCTTGGTTCATCCGTTGCACCTGGCATTCTTATTTTATTTTTAATCTAATCATTAATTTTCCTCTTTGAGTTTTAGAAGAGTTCAGATCAGTGCATATAATATCCAACATTCTGGATTTACCTGAGCATTTTCTCATGATATATGATTTTCCTTTATCCTGAATTTGCTGTGAACAGGAGTTAGGTTTACAAGGCCATTGAGGTTCAGGTTAAATATTTGGGCGAGAATTCTTTATCAGCAATGCTGTGTACATTGTATGGCACCGCAGCACCTGCTGTAAGTTATGGCAAACAAATGACAGCATTTTTGAAAGGAGTTATTTATTGGTTGGTGTGTACGTGTGTGTGTGTGTGTGTGTGTGTGAGAGAGAGAGAGAGAGAGAGAGAGAGAGAGAGAGAGAGAGAGAGAGAGATCATGTTCAAGCAATGCTCACAGAGGTCAGAAAAGGGTATCAGATCCCTTGGAGTTGGAGTTTATAGGTGGTTGCAAACACACAGCACAGATGCAGGGAACCAAATAAGGGTCCTCTATAAGCGCATCAAGCCCCCCCAATCACTGATCTGCCTCTCTAAGCCCCATGTGAGCATGTCCCAGGGCCTGTGTCTACGGATGGAACCACTGGGACATAGATTATCAAGTCATTTCACTCTTCCCACATGGCCACAACAGGTAACTCCCACTAATCATTTCTGAAAGTTCAAGTTTCTCCACATCCTTACCCAAGGCTGGTGTCATTTTAATTGGTTCACAATGATAACAAATTGTAATCTCACCTGTCACCCTCGGTTGGCCTTGAGTTTATTGTTTGTTATTTGCTTAATGTTCACACCACACACACACACACACACACACTCACACACACACGTGTATGTGTGTGTATATAGTTTAAATTATATATAACATATGATATGTGATATATGATATAGTTTTTAATATAGTGTTCAATCACTTTACCTGTTTTTAGATTAGTTTATCTGTCTTTTAAGAATTGATATATAAACCCGGACACAAGTGTGTCATATATATTTAAAATGTCTCCATTTTTCAGTCTTTGGCTTGTGTTTCACAGTCTAAACAGTGCCCTTGATAAATATTTCCTGATTTAATACGTATACCCAAGGCTAACAACCAAGTTTCTTATGGCTAATGGCTTTATATTTGATTTCAGGAACTCTTGCTGGCCTCAGTATCATAAATTTAGACAATCCAAGAAGTTGCTTTTCTTTCATGTTGAGATTCATAATGCATTTTAACTATTTTTTAGTAAAGTGCAAGGCAGCAGCTCAATATCTTTTTTTTCCCATGGAAAAGGGTGGAGTCCATCCAAAGACTTCCTCTCCATGTTTTGGCTCTGCTTTCCCTTAGTTACACATTAGTTCCAAGTGTGTAGGAGTGAATCTCTATTTGTACTCTATTTTGTTCCATTAGCCTGTGTATTCATCTGTGTGTGTGTTGCATATGTATGAGTTCTTGCATGTGTGCACACATGTTTGCATGAATGATGTCTGCACGTGCTTGAGTTCTTGTGCATGCAAACATGCACGTGTAAGAGTCAAAGGTCACGCCTGGCATCTTCTCCTTTTGCCCTCCACCTTATTTTTCAAGATGTTTTCTTTCACTGAACCTGAATCTCGCTAATTTGCCAATGCCGTTGGCCAGGGAGCACCAGGGACCCCTCTGTCTCCCCACTCTTCCAGCCCTGGGATCACAGGGCCAGGCTGCCACAGTCAGCTCTTTTATGTGACTTCTGGGAACCCAAACACAGGTTGTCATGCTCATGCAGCAAGCAGTGGGCCAGCTGAGCTGTCCCGGAGCCCTCTTTGTGTGTTCTCACGTCGTGCCGTTCAATTGCTATGATTCTATAATTCTTGATAGCCAGGAGTGGATGAGGTCCACGCTGTTCTTCCTTCTCTAGATTGGCCAGGTTAGCTGGCTCGAGACCCTCCTGCCTCTGCCCCCAGTGTTTGGATGCCAGCACTGCCGAATCAGGCTGCCACATGGGTCCTGGGTCTGAATTCAAATTCTCATGCTTATGGCAAGAGCTTTACCCACAGAGGTATCTTCTCACCTCTATCCTATGAGTTTATTAAGTAGCAACTTGATACTGAATTTTATGAGCTATTTTCCATCATCTATCAATAGGATTACTTGATTTTCTATCAATGTGTTGTATTGGTGATTCGATAATGCTAAGTTAATTGTGACACGATAGAGGAAAGCCTACACATATATTAAATGTAATATATACTCAACTTTAGATGATGTCACTGATGAGTGCCCTTTCCTTTTACCAAAGCTGGCTCTTCTATGAAGTTGAGGACTGCCTTCCACTCCTACGCAGTAAGACTTGATTTGATTAGTGTCAATTCTTCACTGTTTGGAGAAGTAAATGAGATCACCTGAACCTGGATGCATCTGTGGGCAGGTTTGTATCGTGAATTCGCTGTTTTTAAATTACCACGCCTACTAGAATCATGTAGGTGCCTGTGCTCTCTTACCTATTTTGGGGGATTGATCCACTGTATCCATCACTTGATAGGTTCACTCATTTAAAACGTTTGTAGAAACTACTGTTGTCCCTTTGACATCCCTCTTTTGGATTATAATGGAAATTCATGCCTCGTCTTCCTGTCTCTTATTAATTTTTCTGGGTATTATTCACTTTATTGGTCTATTTAGGGGAATCAATTTACATTCACTAATTATTTTCCTTGAAGGTTTCTTTTCCGTTTCATTAGTTTCTGGCCGGTCTTTATTGTGTCCTCTCTGCTTGCTTCTAACCCCATTTGCTATTGTCCTCCTAACTCTAAGACAGCTTTTGAACCATTGCCTCTGGCTTTTCCCCCCTCACAGTATAAATGTATGAGTCTACAGCTCTAAACACTGTCCCAGCATATCTGTCTGTCTGTTTCTCTCATACATATTATATTATAAATATATAAAATTATATGTTTAAGTATATGCATATATATGTCTACGAGAGAAAGAAAGAGGATGAAGTGGAATTGTCTTAGTGAGGATGTCCTGGGTCTTTGTTTCCTAAGTCTCTGCAGGCCCCAGCCACCCCCAGCATCTCCCCTTCACTCACCCCTCCACCCTAGGAGCCTGTCTTCATGTAAGTCTACTTCTCAAGCAAGCTGACACGCCCATCCCCAGGCTAAGACTTTCAGATCAGTGAGAGAAGCAGAGCCAGTGACCAGGCAGTAGACAGCACACACCAGCATTCAATTCTGAGTACCCCATTTCCAGCATGACTTTGACTTGACCACAGATGAATTATTAATGTACATTGAGCTTTTTCTGGGTATCTTTAAATTCCTCGTTTAATTCTCCCATGGTCAGAGAACATCCTCCGAGTGACTTGAATCCCTGATCAATGGCCCATATCTCATAATTCAGCAAATGGTGAATATTATAAGTACACTTGAAAAGAAGGAAAACACTTTTTCTTTGATTCTGAGGACAACATAATCTTTAACCCTGTTAAACATTCCATGTATTGCTGATTTTTCGTTTTTTCCTCATGATCTGTGATTTAGTAATCTATTATCAGATATCCTCCATGATAGAATTGCATATTGCAAGTAGATTGGATAGTGCACATTACAAAAGTCTCCATCTTCTGTTAGCTTTTTGCTTCATAAAAAAAAAGTGCTTGTTATTCTCTCTGTGCAGCACACTTTGCTGGCCGTCTGCACGTTTGAAATGTGCTTGAGCTGGAGTGTCCACTTAGGATTCTCATGATGACTGATGTCACTCAGTTTCTTCTTGCAACAGAAATATCTCTTTATCCACATTTTTTCCCCATTAGTGATGCTCACTCTGGCCAGACACTCTCTCCGGACCACCAGCTCTCTCCTGCCTGGCTTGCTCCCGCCCAAAGTACACTGTAGGTTTCTTCAGACACCCATATGAGGGCATCAGATCTCATTATGGATGGTTGTGAGCCACCATGTGGTTGCTGGGATTTGAACTCACGACTTCTTGAAGAGCAGTTGGTGCTCTTAACCACTGAGCCATCTCACCAGCTCCCCTTTTTAATCTAGGACATATTAAAAGAATATTTAACTTACCAAAGTTAGATCTAAATTGGTTCTCAGAACAAACTTAGAAGTATTCATCTGTATACCCATTATTTGGGGCCATTTCATGTGTTTCATCTTACTGTGTCTTAAATTCTACAAAACATTATTTTATAAACAGATCACTTATTTGAATTTCTTATGTTACTTTGTAGCTACTACTTTCACCACTCCTTATTCAGACTTGAGTTTTCATATTCCATTTTCCACCAAACTGGATGTGGTGACTGAGGCCTGAAAGCCCAGCTATTCAGTGACTGAAGGACGGGCCTGTACTGCAGAACAGGTTCAAGGCCACCCTGGACAACTTGATGAGTTGAATCTATTCTTAATTGTGTTAAATGTGTTTGGTTTTTAAATGTCATCTTATTATAAGTGTGTGTGTTAGAGTTGGAGTCATATGAAGTTATGATCTGCCTGAAACGGGTGCCAACTCAGGTCCTCTGGAAGAACAAGTGCTTTTAACCACTGAACCATCTCTCTAGCTCCCATCTTTCCATGATTTTTAAGATGTAAAATCATCACTTTAATCTTTTAATAAACTGCACTCAAATGCATAAACTGCCTTCTCTAAGATCTATTTTCTTGAGTATATTGATTAGAGTTATTTTCCAGTCCACATTTGACACACTTGCCTGTGAGTTTAGATGTGGGATGCTTTTAGACCTTTCTTTGGCTTTTCAGTTGGCCTGTTCTATTTCCCTGAGTTCCTACTTATTTTCGCAGTGCTAAATTGTGAACAAACACTTTTTCCATGTAGTGCAAGGCTCTCACTAATATAATTATTCCTCAACATTGAGCTCTCTTTGTCTTCTCACAACTCATCCTAAAGTGAGGTGGATCACCTCACTTCAATTTAGGATTGAGTTGAGGTTGTATTTGAAGTGTTGGAAGGGCTGGTTTGTGTTCAGTGAGGGTTAGCTTCTCTAGTATAGACTTTCAAGGGACCCGTGTTAGTTAATTGTCTCCATGACAAATGCCCAAGAAAAAGAACAACTTGAAGGGACGGAGGCTAATTTGAGTGCTTAGCTTCACAGTACATTCAGTACATGGTTGTTTGTCTCATGTGTTCTGCAGAGCATCATAGAAGTGCATCTCTCAGTGCTTTTTTCTTCCTGGAGCAGTTTCAGTACCTAAGTCCTATCATGGGTCCCATGGGTCTCATATGAAGCTCTTTCTTCTCATAGCAGACAGAAAGCAGAGTGTAAAGAAAGGTCTTCACACCATGTTTAACTCTCAAAGTCATGCCTTCAGTGGCCTGCTTCTTCCAACTGGTCTTCTTTCCTAAGGTATTCAAAGCCTCCCAATTTAGCTTCATAAGTAGAAGCTAAACATTGAACACAAGCCTGTGGACGGGGATCCATTTCACAGTCAATCAATTCTCCCCTTGATCATCCCATAATAAGTCTATCTCCAAAAGTTCCCTATATTCTTACAGTTCTATCACTGTTCAAGAAGTCAAGAATTCAAATCCCTTGGGAGACAAAACGATAGGTCTTATAAGATAAGAAATAGAAGAAAGAAGAAAACTCCCCTGTTTCCAAAGCAGAAGGGTACAGAGCTGGGGATGCCTTTCCCGGTGTGGCAGTGGTAGTGAGAAGGAGACAATGGTAAAGAAAGATCATATCACAGAATGACCCCAACCACAGCAGTGCAAATACTAAACTGAGCAGATCTGTATCCAGCATCCAGAGTGTATGGTATTGTGATGTGTGTTCCAAAACCCTTAGGCTCTTTTCCTATCACTTTGTCATTTGAAGTTCACAAGGCCTTCACCTTGGGCTGGCTCCAGCCAATGCCTGGGACTTCCCTCATATACATGTTTTATGTTCCTGGTACCACTCCAATCTTAAGATATACAGTAAACGTTATAAAGGTTGGGAGACACGCTCATGGCTTCATACAGTGCCCTCCCATGGGCTGTCCCAAGTCTTCTTTGAAATCTGGATGGAAGTCTATATGTCCTTGCAATTCTTGCATTATTCCATCTGGCAAACCAGCATCATGTAGATGGCACCATATTCTGCTCCAACCTTGAGAAGTAGGAGGATGATCTCGAGCCATGGCTACAGCAGCCTCTGAGTATCCTGGTGGCAAAGTGGGGTGAAATGAACTATAAGAAGACTGAGCTCATATGTGTTTGTTCTTTCATATCCATGGACCTTTCCTGCATGGAGACCGTCTGATTCCCGAAGAACCCTTGAGGTGTTGTTCCTAGCCTCTCAACACGAAGCGGTTGGCTTCTTTTTGATGGGAGTCAACATTTAAGTTGGTTCCCCAGATTTGTAATAATTAAGAATCCTGTGAGAATTTGGTTGTACAATCTGTGATCCTTTTCTCTAGATACGTTTCTACCATCTGCAACGGGGTAAGGGAGCTGCTGAGAAACACGCATTTAAGAATGGCTCCCACGAGTTGTTCTGATCAGGTTTCGAAAAGTTGGAGACTCCTGAAAGATGAAGCTTTCTAGCCACACCACCCTTGACACTGCTGTGTGATGCACATCTAATGTACTCCCCTTTCAATCACAGACAGCTGATTCTAATCCTAACATTTTTACAGGACTGTATGTATACATTGTTTTGGACTGGGTTTAACTATAGGAAAGGGGAAAATCAAACCCAGCAGTGAATCGAATGCACTGGCTTTATGTTCTCTTTCAAACATTCAGGGTCAACTATCCAGGTCAAATACTGTAATCCTGTGAAACTGTGAGGGACCTGGGTTACATCTACTCATGCTGAGACTCCCTGAGTAGGGCAATAATCTTCATTATTTGCAATAACTGCTTCAGCACCTTTCATTACATCCATATACAACTCAATGAAAGAGAACTAAATGGATGCAGAAGGTGATGCTCTCTTCTCTCCTAAGATGTACTCACGGGAGGCTGCTTCTGTATACATTCCATTGGCCACGCTTACTTAGAAAGAGGCTTGAAAACTCCAGTGTTTACTCTATGTAGACCAACTCAAATCAGAGACGTGCCTTACTTCAAAAAATAGATACAAAATATTGAATAAAAACTAGCAGCAACTACATAACTTCCCTGTTGGAAAAGAGTCCTGCTGGATTCTGTAAGAATATCCACCCCTGACATTATTGCTGTGTTTTAAAACTGACACCCTGTGGTGTCATGACGCCCCTCATTCACTTTTGGAAGTATCCAAGTTGATGCAATTCCTGAGACAGGGATAGAGGCTTGGCATGAGTAGGAACAAATTAAGTGGCAAGATTGGAGTTTACGTGGAGTCTTTACATGTGTTCTATTGCCTAGCAGCCCCCATTCCAGAACATATCAAACACAGATCTGAAGTGCACAGAAGGGAGACAGAACCAGAGACCTAATGTGAGCTGGGCATAGACAAGGTCCTCAGCAGATAGGCAGATCTAAGAGCGATTTGCCATTGGAAGGGCTGAGGGAAGAAAGGAGGTCTGAGATCCTGACAGTGGGTCTTAGTAGAACTGGGACATTCTGGTTCTGAGAAACTAGTCTGTCATCTCTCTCTAGTGTTGTTGCCCTGAAGAAAAATAGATCAGAACAAATAGATTAATGGTGGGCTTGCGTTACAAGCTATATAGCAGGGTCTTAAGGTTCAGGGCCTAGTGGTGTTAAGGAGGATGGATAGGAAACTAGGGCTTTCATTTCTTGGCAGCCAGGAGCAAGCCCGCCATTCCTCCTGTGTTGATTAATTATACAGAGAGTCTGGACTTCTGCTCTTACTAGGGCTCAAAAGGATCCAGTCCCCTTCCCATAGACCTGATAGCAAAAGAGACCTAGCAGATAGTCAGCTTAAGCCGCTGCACTGGCCTAATGAGCCAGTCTCCCTCAGCAGGCCTCATGGGCAGTGAGAAACCATAATGAGGCCCCTTCTCTTCACTACAAAAATCATCAGAGGCCTGGTAGAGAACTTTAATGTCTTCATATACCTCCACACAGCGATAATGAAGAGGCTTCTCCTTCTGGGAAGAAAGATGTTCTCGCCTGAACATTAACTAAATCTGCCAGTAATGACACCACATTTCTCTACCCAATTGCATAGTGCCCAAGTATTTCTGCAAAAAATAAGTCATTTAAATAACATCTAGAGTCTGTGGCAACATCTAAATGTCCAGGTTGCAATTCAAACATCGTTCATTAAGCAAAGAAAAAGGAAGACCTGGCAGTCAGCAGATGCAACCTGAAATGGCAGAGACAGCAGAACAAGCTGAGAAGGTTTGTAGTATGTTGTTACAAAAAAAAAAATGCACAAAAGAGCCAATGAGAAACCTTCTAGAGATATGCTTTAAAAATATAAACACCAGAAAAAATATCTTAGAGGGGAAATGAAACATTCTTAAAAAGAAATGTGAAGACCAGAATATATAGTAACCAAACTAAAAACCGAATCTCTCAGCTACAAAAGGGAGATGACAAAGAGAAGACTTAGTGACCTTGAAACAAAAAAAAAAACATTCTGTGCCTGTTTCAAATGAGGTATTTATGACAGTTGTATTATAAATGGGAAAGACAAAGGCATGTAAGAGCAGGCAAAAAAAAAAAAAAAAAAAAAAAAAAAAAAAACCACCTTCTAGAAAGCTATACAAAAATTACTTATTCAAAAAATACCAGAAAATTTGTTAAGGTAAATTTGAAGAAGGCAGAAAGAGAACAAAACAGAACACAAAGAAATAGAAGAAAACTTAAGTGGTAGCTTTAAGCTTTGATGTAGCAAAAATACACTAAACGTAATGGTCTACGCCTTGCAATGGCAGATGGGCTTGAAGCATTGTTGACAAGCAGTGTGTTTCAAATCTAATAAGAGAGATCGCTTAAAAGTGAAAAGAAGGAGATTTACATGTTATGTAAACATTAATCTAGGTGTCTACTACCAGATAATAGACCTGAGAGCAAAGGAAATTACTAGGGACAGGAAGGGATGTTATATGTTAAGTAGAAACATTATTTTCTAGATTTCCTGTTTTAAGGGGTGGAGGACAAGCTCTCACTACAAGCCTTATCTGGTCTAGAGCTCACTATGTGGTCCAGGATGGCCTCAAACTCATATATTCACCCGCCTCTGCCTCCCAAATACTGGGGTTAAAGGTATGTGCCACCACCCCCTAGCTAAAAAACAATTATTAGCACATGCTTATCATCCATCACTCCCTTCCCCTTCTCCCTCATCCTCTATCTCCTGTCTTTGTCTCTTATTTCCTGCTTTCTATCCCTCTGGTCAAATAAATCTCCTTTGTGTTGAGAACCCAGTCTTGGGGGTCCTGAGCAGAAACTGTTTTTTATACCTGTTCATTGACACCTAGGCTGATTCCATAGCCTGACTGTCATTACAGTAAACCAGCATATAAGTGTCTCTGTGATACATTGACTCAAGATTCCTTTGGGCACATACCAGGAGTGGAATATCTGGGTCACATGCTAGTTGGTCTTTCAGTTCTTTAAGCTCCATGGTTACTTCCATATATCTGGATGAATTTACACTCCCGCCAGCAGTGGGTAAGTGTCCCCTTCCCCCAGCAACCTCAAGAACACTTGGGGTGAGATTCAATCTCTATGAAGTGTTAATTGTCACTTCCCCCAAGGCTAAGGCTGTTGGGCATTTTTTTCAAGTTTGTTGGCCAGTTGTGTTTTATCTTTGGAGCAGTGTCTGTTCATCTCACTCACCTATTTGGTGACTGGGTTGTTTGCTAAAGCCATACATGTAATAAGAATTCTATATACACATAAAATATATACATTTAATAACAATTTTTCATATGCATATAACATATACATATAGTAAGAATTATAATCCATGCCTAAGAGTTTATTTTAAAAATTAAAGTTGCTTAAAATCAACTAAAACCAGAGTCTATATTTATATATAAAACGCAAAGCTATCAAACTTTTAGGAAAAAAAAAGAGAAAAATTTTTTCTCAGATTTAAGACTTAGAGGAGAGTTCTCAGGACAATTCATGGTCAAAATGGAGAAATAGGGCATTCAAATTTCATCAAAATTTAAAACCTCTGCTTTGGGAAAGACCCTTCAGAAGGTGTTTAGTCACAGTGCAGGCTTGCAAAATGATGTGCTGGGGTCTGGCTGTTAATGCACATTAAATCACAATTAGAAGCTTAGAGTTAGTCAGGTGGAAACAGTGATGAGGACCCAGCTGTGCTCTGACCAGAGCCCTCCTCAGCATCTATGGTCAGTAGTATCCCAATGCTTAATTCAGAGTAATAGTAAGAAGCAGAAGAAAGGGAGGGACATGGAGGAGGGATAGCTGTGACGCACACCATGAATACACACTCATTTCAGGAAGCCAAAGTGAGTGTAAGCTTTCAGGGTAGAGAAAAAAAAAATAAGTGGTTCCAAATTCCATTCTGCTTCTGAAGTATATGCTCAGACATGCAGGATCATTCCTGCCCCCAAATTTCTGCCTGGAATGTAGGGTCCTGGGAACAGCAGGGCCCAGAGAGGATGTCTTAGATGAATCATTTAAATAAAAACCTTTCAGAGCTTGGATTTGTTACAAACAGTCAGAAGGTTGTGGGGAGAGAGCGAACACACCCAATCTTTAGCTTTCTCTCTTAACTCACTTTTCCCTGTTTTCTGCAGATGTCAGTGGCCATATTGTTACTCTTGTTAGTAGACTGCATTAGATCTCAGGCTTACTGGCTGCAGAGGGACTATGTAAATAGACCAATTCTTCACATACAGTTAAGTGTTTAGGGCTTGAGGGACATCTCAATGTTACAGCACTTGCCTCAAATGCTGGAAGCCCTGAGTTCAGGCTTCAGCACGGGAGGAGAAGGGATCGGACAACAGACAACCAGATATGTAATAGAATGTAAGAAACAAATGGGAGAGGCAAATAAAGACAAATAAAAGACAATATAGACAGGATGGAAAAGGAATATGATGAGAGAGAGAGAGAGAGAGACAGAGACAGAGACACACAGAAAGAGACAGAAAGGAAAGGAGAGGAAAGGAGAAGAATGGGGAGGGGAGAGAAAGAAAGGGAAGGGGAGGAGAGAGGGGGGGAGAGGAGAGGAGAGGAGAGGAGAGGAGAGGAGAGGAGAGGAGAGGAGAGGAGAGGAGAGGAGAGGAGAGGAGAGGAGAGGAGAGGAGAGGAGAGGAGAGGAGAGGAGAGGAGAGGAGGAAGAGTATTGGGTTGTGGCAGGAACTATTACAACTCCAGATCAGGGCTGGAGAGATAGATACGTACACTTGGTGTACAACATGAGAACCTGAGGTCAAATTCAAAACACCCATGTGAAAATCCAGGCATGGCTATGCAAGTGCCAGTCACCCAGAGCTGTGGAAGGCCGAGGGAAGAGGGTAGCTGGGTCTTGCAAGACAACAGCAAACAAGTAAAGAACCCAGTGAGTTTCAGTAAGAGGTTCTGTCTCAAGGGAATATAGCAGAGAGTGGTATTGTAGAATCCCATTCTCCTTCAACCTTTCCATGCACATGCACATGCACACACACGTGCACACATGCACACACAACCTTGCACATGAATTCATCTACTCCACCTCCTTCACTAAAAGTAGTGGTCCTTATCTATCATGTGACAGTCATAAGATAGAAAGATTTCACACATTTCTGACCAAAAGGGTTGAGCCCTACTCACTGTTTACTCAGAAGGGGAAATGAAGTTACGCATTTATGGTCACGACTAATAGTTATTGGTTTATTAATACTCATTCTGCACTGCATGTGTCCTGGGCTCTTTTATTTTGCCCGGTTCTACATACCATGCAAACGCTACTCCCTGCTATACCCACAGGGAAGCAGGAAGGCAAGCACCCAGCCCCAGAATCCATAAGTTAGGACTGCCTGAAGCATTACTGGAATGCAAGGATCTTACCTTGAAAGATGCATTCCCCTGCATTCCCCTGCAGCCTCAGTGCAGGAACGTGCAACAGAACCACAGAAGCCTCACACCCCCCGCCCTAGTGAGTCTCTCTGACACCGTGAGTAACTGCACTTGTTCTGTGGTGGCTGCTGATGGAGGCGTTGATCTGAACTGAGAAATGTAAACCACATGAGAAGGCCAGACAGTGGGGGGGAGGGCTCCAGTGGTCTTCCTCAGCTCCAGGGAAGCAGTGCCCCGAGGTTCTAAGGCTCCAGCTGCATCCATCCATCTTCCCAGAAGTTTGAGGACTTGGTGAGGCCCCTGCTGAACTATATTTAGACGAACTCCACACTCAATATAGACCCATAGCTCAGGCGCTTACTCTTGACCCCATATCTATCTCACTAGAGCATGTACCGGGTTGTGAGTCCAGTCCCACTCAGGGACTGTCTAGTTTTACCCTGTTGTTGGAGCCCAAGCTCGAGTCCCTGTTCGGGCGCCAAAATAATGTTGGGGTCCACACTAGCCCCACTTTGGGGCGGCCAAAATAAATGTTGCAGCCCAGGCAAAATGTTGAGGCCTGGGCCAACCCACGTTTGGGCGGCCACTGTATCCCGGCCCAAGCTGCTGCTCTGGTCTGCGGGTCAGGGTTCAGCAAGAGCGAGGGTGAGGGCAGACTCAAAGAATGGAGACCAGACAGGGTGTGATTCAATCCCGTTTATTCTTCAGTCTCTCTTCCTCTAAGTGTCTCCTGTCTGATTCTCCCTCTATAGTCTAATTTCTGATCTGTTCTGTCTCTGCCATTTATATGTCTTACTTCTAAGCCACGCCTCTAAGTTACACCTTTAATCATGCCCTTAGGTCTTGTCTCTAACTCCGATCTCTATACTTCTAAGTCATACTTTTAAGTCACACACCTTTAATCTCACACACCTTTAATCTCAAGGTATCTAAACCAAGATTATCGGAGTGTGCTCAGCTGTTGTAGGCTATTGTAATCCAAGTCTCATGTCAGGGTATATGGCTCAAGATGGCTGCAAAGCTGATAGCTGCTTTCTGCTAAAAGTTGGCCCCCAACACCCTGTAAGCAGTTCTAAAGCATAGAACACCAGGACTTAGGGAGGCCAGGCTAGAAGTTCCAAGCCTGTGAATGAGATTTGAAGCCTGGCTTGTCATCTGAGCCCAGCATTTAAGACCTTTCAATATGTTCTCCCAAGTGTACAGATTCTCCCAAGTGTACAGATTCTCCTGGAGGAAGAATGTCACCCAAGTCTGCAGGGAACCAAAGGCCACGGGACCTTCCTTGGTATAGCTGTGCAATATATATATATATATAATCTTGCTGTGTGTCCTGTTGTATGTTATGCCCTGGCACTGAGGGTCAGGGACCACCTGTTGTATTCAGAACATCAAATACCCACGATCAAGCCCCTGACACTAGGTTTGAGATGTTCACTATGGCCATGGAAAGCCTTCAAGACCATCTGGCCTAGTGAAAAGAGCATAGGAGTTAACCTCAGTCATTGAGAATAAAGAGCGAGAGCCTCATTTCTTGAGCTGTTACAAATTAGGGTGAGCGGACTGTCTCCACTCAACCCCACACAGTTAACTCCTCCATGTGCCCCCTTGTCTCTCTGTGACTCAGTTTCACTATCTGTACAATGCAGGTATTGAGGAAATGTGCTTTTCTCGCCTGAGAAAGGCATGTTTGCAAAGTCCTTGGGAAAGTTATGCCCTGGAGAAGCATTGGCTCTTTATGCCCAGCCCCCGTGTGGCCCCTGGGAGACAGCGCTTGCCTCATATGATAAAGTATGAGCACCAGCAACAGCCTTTTTCCTTAGCTGTAAAAAGCACAGCTATTCCTGTCTCCCCTCCAGTGACTACTTTTTGAGGATAGCTTCAATAAACAGATTTTAAAAGGCACCAAGGCCATGGATGGTATCCTGTAGCTTTGATTAATCTATTATGTATTTGAACCTCCACTTACATGTCCATTATTAAATGGGTAGCCTTATAAGGCCTCCTTGGTATAAGAATACTGTGTAAGCAATGAATGCTGCACAACTGTAATTTAACACCACTCCTCCCCTCTGACCCTTCATCATAGCCCCCTTCCTCTGCCTCATCACCACCACCACCCACCACCCCCACCATCTTGGCACTTAAAGTGAAAAGGAAACCACCCTCCTAGTTCCCTGTGCATCCTGGCTTCTCCACCTCACCCTTCTCAGCTGTCTCAGGATCCCTTGAACTCCCCCTGAACATATCCTCTGCATCTCAGCACAGTCCTTGTTCCCTTTCCTTGCCATCCCACCCCCTGCCCACCACAAGGCACCTGGCAGGAAACTCTTCCCTTCCCTTCCCGCCCTATTCCCTTAGGTGACATGCAGTGCACAGGGGTATTATTTCTCTTGGCACAGGTATCCCAGCTGTCACAGAGACAGATAGGTCTTGGCTGCAAGGCAGAAAGGGAGGTAAGGAAATGAGACCCGAGGCCAGGACTTGAAGCAGTGAGGAGGAGGGTGTGAATAGAAGCAGCAAGGGAATCAAGAACAGTGAAGGAAAAAAAAAAAAAAAAAAAAAAAAAAAAAAGCAAGCACAGATCTCTATTTGAGGATCCAGACTCTCCAACACTCCCTTTACTTACCTAAGGGAGAAGTCCAAGTCACGTGCACAAAACAGGGGGTCTGGGATGGCTCTAAGGTGAAAGGTTACCTGGTCTGAAGTCTCATTTCTGATTAATTTTTCATTTGTATTTTTCACCTTCCAAAAGGAAAATGGGACTGTAATAAAGATTACATTGATAAATACCTCTAGCTACTATAACAGCCTTAGTAAGCTACTAGGAAGCCCTAAGCAGTATTAGCTAATTACCTTGTTTTATCTGTTATTGTAGCACTAAATCAAAAGCACCGAGAAGGGGCTTTGGAGACAGCTCAGTCAGTGTGTACAAGCATGAAGACCTGAGTTCAGATCGTAATGCAAAAATAGCTGAATCTGGCCATGGTGTTTGTAACACTAGTAGAGGAATGCAGAGATGGCTGGATTCCTAGCATGTACTGACTGATTGGGCCAAGCAATCTGTGAGCACCCGATTCAAGGAGAGAGACCCTGTCTCAAAAGATAAGATGAGAAGATTGAGGAAGACACTCGATATTGACCTGTGACATCCATGTGCACGCCCACCCACACATGTGCGCAGGAGTGCGCATGCATATGCCTGTGTGTGCACACACAGTATAGAGAATGCAGATGATAGATTTGGAAGCTAGAGAGATTTCATCTCAAATTCTACCTTGGCCACTTGCTGGACTCTGAGAATTTGACATAGAAACCACTTTTTTCAGCTCCCAAACCTGTAGCCTCAACACAACCTTCCTTACTTTGCCCTGAGTGATATCTGCAAGGTGTTTCCTCTCTCGGTGTGTGCTTCTGAGCTGAAGAAATAAAAGTAGAGGATCGATGATACTACCTTCTGGGATACTTCTGTCTCTTACACAGAATTTGGTTGAATCTGAAAGCTTCTCGGGCACCAGCCACCACACCCTAGAGAGGGGAGATGAGGAAAGAAAGGGCCAGAGTGTCCAAGAGATGACAGACAAGGACAGTGGCCATAAAGTTGTCCCTGATTTCTGGACAGGACATTGTCTGTGGAGTTGAAATGTCTGCTTCACATGGAGCCGCTGATCACCAGCTGTATGACTGCGACAGCTGCTTCTCCTCCATAGCACTTACTTTCTGGAGAGAATCAAATGAGGGAAGATCTGTGAGCCTGGGAGTTAGTAAGAATCCTTACATTAGCCCTGGACAGGAGGAAACTGGATATCAGGTTAAAAAAAAAAAAAAAAAAAAAAAGCAGGGACAATCTCAGACCAAGCAGCATCTCCATTCGGCTCAGTTCCCAGGTCACAGGCTCCCACCCTTCTCCCTACCACCCACACTCACCTCCTTTTTTCCATCCCAGCCTCAACCATTACCCACAAAGTTTATTCTACTTCATTTCACCTAAGTCCTGTTTGCTTTTTCAAAAACGCATGGTTTCATTCCACATTCCGCCCCTAGCTCCCCATAAGCCGGGTCCATGGAAAGACAAACCCTGGAAATAGAAACCTCATCAATCAGCTCAGGACTTTGACAGACTTGCTTAGAGTTTTCGAATCCTCACCCTTATCTGATCATTTCCAGTGTTTACTCTTCCAGCCAGTTGGGCTACTACTGTTTGTGTAGATTGAGTTCAAATTTACTTTCCAGTGAGCAACACTTAAACATCAGCTTCTTAGGAAGTTTCTGGAAGGGCAATCAGATCTAGGTTAGGAGATATGACATTCCACTCGTGACACTCTGGAAAGTTGACCTCAGTCCCCTCATTCAGCCTTCACCCACCCCCACCCTAAACAGTAAATAAACCCTGTGTTTCCAGCTACCTGCCTCCCCAAGCCCCCCAAATCAATATGCACTCCTCATACAATGGGAAACCCTACATGTCTTGACTCAGGTATGACCCCAGGAAATAAGTCCCTTTCCTCTATCCCCATAATTTAGCAAAAAAAATAATGTCCTGGTTAACTTTTAACTTTCAATTTGACATAGCCTAATGTCATCTCAGAGGAGACCTCAGCTGAAAATTGCTGAGATTAGATTGGCCTATGGGCATGTTTGTTGTAGTAATTACTTAAAAGTGGCCACTGGAGAAGCTGACAATCTAAGCTGCAGCGGCTCTACACGTGGCCAGAGGCCATGTACACACCGCAGCTAGAAATGGCCAACCAGAGACACCAGACCTGCCACCCACGAGATGCCAGCATGGGAGATGGCTCTGCCAATCTCCCACGCTGTCTCTTCAAGGCTGGGAATGCTCGGACCATCCCACCAACCACACGGGCTCGGTGCAGATGAGACTCTAATGCTTAGATTATCCAAAGGCTTATATATTTAGTAATGATCAATAACAAGATAGCCTTACAATCAGAGCTGTAACCCAATACCCAACCTAGATATACCAACTACCTTTGACTGCTACAGACAAGTGAACATCAGCCTCCATCTCCTTCTCTCCTTCTCTCCTTCTCCATCTCTCCCCTAGCTCCTCCTCTTCCTTCTTGTCTTCCTCTCCTTTACTCCTCCTCTTCCTCTCCTTTACTCCTCCTCTTCCTCTCCTTTACTCCTCCTCTTCCTCTCCTTACTCCTCCCACCTTAGCTCTCCTATACATGTTTGCAAGGATGTCATAATTGTTAATTGGTATAAGAGGGCCTAGCCCACTATAGGCAGCACCATTCCCTAGGAAGGTGGCCCTGAACTATATAAGAAAGCAGCTGACTATAAAGTTAGCCTTCAAGTCATCTAGAAAACAGCAATTTCTTCTTAATTTCTGATGTGCTTATTGGGTCAGGGCTAATACTGTGTAGAATGGTAAGCAGGTCTGCCTCCAAGTTCCTGCTTGAGTGCCTGTCTTGACTTTCCTAAAGCATGAACTGTGACCCAGAATGTGAAACAAGCTCTTTCCTCTCTTGTTTTTGGTCATGGTATTTATGATAATGACAGAATGAAACTAGAATGCATCATACATTGTGGCCATGTGTGTCTATTCTTTTCAATTATGAGCTTCTTAAGGTTAGAAACTCTTATAGTCCCTTTCTCCCTTTTGAGATTTTTACAGGTCCTGACACACAGTTGTTGCTCAAAGACTGTAAAATAAAATAAAATAGAACATCATCTTCAAAAGTACTGCGTGTGAGCAAGCGTTATATTTCATTTAGGACCTGCTGGCTGAGTCATCCTACTCTGTTTTGTTCTACTGCTATGTAATACCATAGCTCAAGTGACAGTAATGGTCTTACTACGTTTGCCAGTGTCTGTGAGTTAGCAAGTTGGGAGATGCTTGGTCTGGGTCTGGGTCTGGTACTGTCTGACAAGGAACGTGGAAAGAGCATGGGCCAGGAGCAGTGTTGGGCAAGTAGCATTCTCTTCATGGGGTCTCAGGCCTTTTGTGTGGTGCCTAGGTATGAACTGGTTTGGGCTCTCTCACAGCATGGTGGTGTCAGTTCAGCTGTGTGGCTTACATCTAGACTAGACTCCAAAGAAGACAATTCAGGATAAGTGCAACAGAACCTGTGTCACCATTTATGACCTATACTCAAAAGTCTCCTGCAAGAGAAGCGAGTCCTCTTAACCTCTGACCATTTCTCCCACCCCAGAGTCCTTTCTCAACTGTTCTTTCTATTCTCAGTGCCTAAGACAGTGTTTAATACAGTAGTATTAGCTGATACAAATAATACACCAGGGGCATAGGGGAAAGTGCTGGTTTTATAAGAATGAATATAAAAACAAATCTGAACAGGGTGGGCTGATATCATTCCATATTTTTTTTCCAAAGGGAATAACGGAATCTGACATTCCTAAAACAAGGACTCTTTTGGAAAGCAACAACAAAAACTAATCAGTACCGACCCATGTTTTCACTAGAAATTCCACAAAGACCTGGGGATTCCTTATCCCTTGGCTTTTGGAGTTCTCGATAAACTCTCTACTCCAAAGCCTTTGTTGGATTCAGAAAGTCTGTCTTGCTCTACTAGGCCAACAGCCAGAGAGGCTGCAGGGCTTCCAGACACAGACACAAACGTGTAGGGTGGAGTCCATGATAGCAAGGATCCAGGCCCAGCTGGAAGACAGCCATGGGCTCTGCTGGAGCAAGAGGCTGCAGGAAGTGGAGGAAGAAGGAAGCCATAAGGTTGGCAAGCCCCACCCCTCTTCTATTTCCCAAGAGGTCAGGCAAATGTCATCAGATGATTTTTTCCAGACATGAACAGGGGCTCTAATAGGATTCTTTCTAAGAGAAGACAACTAACTATTCTCTCTCTCTCTCTCTCTCTCTCTCTCTCTCTCTCTCTCTCTCTCCCTTCTCTCTCTCTCTCTCACACACACCATTCTTTTAAAATTCAAACTTCAGAGACCCCAGGTTGTGAAATTCACTCCCTGCAAAGCCCATACCCAAAAGAAATGACCACTCAAAGGACCCTGGTTAACACTCCCATGTGTCCCCCTGCCCCTGACTTTCCAAGGTTAGAGTACCACACTGGTCCAAATATGTGTTGCATCTCTCTTTCTGGATAGCCTTCCTGGAACACAACAGCTAGAGCCGTTTGTTTTTCATTCCCTGAACATAGCTGGGTTTAGAGCTTTCCAATTTCTTGCTCTCTGCCATTTAACACACACGGCAATAAAACACAGAGCCATTTTCCATGATCTTTAGTTAATGATGCAGTGTCTGGCAGCGTCTCCATCGCCAAAGCCATCCTTGGGAAAAGTTCTCATTCAAACACTCTAGAAGTTGTTTTGTGGGTCCTTAGACTTGGACATTCTCGGGCAATCTGGATCTTATTTTAACTGAAACTCATTTATTCTCCTCAGAACAAAAGAATTCCAACAATTTGACAGTCCTTCACACTGCTATGTCACCAGCTAGAGACTTCCTGCACTCTGAGAAACAAGGCAGTGTGGCTTGGGAGGTCAGAAATAGAGATGATGCCTGGTGGTTGTTGGGGGGGGGGCATCTGTTTCTAATTGTTCTCATTCTTCATCCGAAGAGCCACACAGTCAGGAATTGAACACCAGTGTACATCACTACTGAGAGCTTTCAGGCTAGATTTAATCCCAGAGCTGCAAGCCCCATTCCAATGGCAGCCCACACATGATCCACACCGGGTAGGAAAGCAAGAACATTTTCTGTTCAGTTCTCAGAATGCAGTATCAGATTAAGAGCCCAGTTACAAGACAGCATCCTCACGGTCTGTCCTTAGGAGACTACAGACACTTGGGGTGGCTGGTGATGCCAAAGTTCAGGATCTACATGACACCCACCCAAGACCTCTGAATTCCACCATAAACCCCAAACCTGCCTGAATCTTAGAAGAGTTAGAAGCTGTTATTTTAGATGGGTGGATTGCTATTGTTTGAAGCCACCATCCTGGGGACAATGGTCTATTCTGAGTCATTTTTGACCCTCATCCCGACTCTAAGGTTGTCCACCCCCACCTTTCCCTCACTCAGTTGTTCCACAGGCAATCATCAATCACTGAGCGCTCACCTGTGTTCTGGGCTATCCCTATCCTGAGGGTCACTAGAGAATACAGTTCTTACCTCTCAGGAAGTAGTTAGTCATGCTGCAGTAACAAACATAACCAGAACAGAATGTCTTAAAATGACCAAGGCTTATTCTGGACACACTTCTTATCCATTGAGGATTGGTGGAGCGTTGTGATCATATAATTTGTAGTCTGAATACAGGTCCTGGGGATGCAGGCTAATAAAGGATGTTAGAACCCTCAGAGGCTGAACCATACAAAGTGCAAGAACAGAAGACTCCTGATGAGAGAAACAGGGACATGCACAGGAGTTACTGTAGGATGGTCATTCTGAGAGTAGTCAGGGAAACCTTTGAGAGGATGGGACTATTCAGCTGAAACACCAATGATGGAGAAGAGGTAGTCTTGGGAGTCTCTTGTGGTAGAGTACTCCAAGATGGACCAGTACTGTCAGCACCATACATCAAGACCAGGCTTGTCACATGAAAAGAACTAGACAACAGCCAATGTTGCCAGACCCCAGAGAACAAGGGAAGAGGCAGAGGATAAGAAGGTGTTACGGTAGCTGGGAGTAAGTATGTATATTAATCTCTTTCATGGTGCTGTGACTAAATAGAGGGAGGGAAGGTGGATTTCAATTCATGGTGCCAGAGGGTTACAGTACGTCACGGTATGAAAGGCATGGCAGAGCTCATGCAAGGAGAATGTTGGTGCTTCCCACTGCATGGCAGGCACCAGACGCATGTATAGCCTTCAAAGACTCACCCTTCACCCAGGCCCTACATCATAAAGTCCCTATAGTTTTCAAAATAGCACCACAAACTAGAGGTGAAACATCAAGCGCTGAGCCTAATGGAGACAGCTTCGATTCAAGCCATGACATTCTGTCACTGGTCCCCAGAGGCTCTCGGTCATTTCATGACACAAAATTCATTCCAACTTCATAGCTTTCAGCAATCTCAACACTGTTCAAAACTCAAAAGTATCTTCTGAGACTCAAGACAAACTATTAACTTGGAAAAGCGATGGTAGTACCTATACACAATGGAATTGTATTAGGCCATAAAGAAGAGTATTATACTGGGACCAAAGATGTAGCTCAGTAGACAGAGAGCTTGCTAGGATGCATGGAGCCCTGGGTTTGTTTCCTAGATCTACAGTCATTGGGGGCATGGTGGAACACGGCTGTAATCCCAGCCTTTGGTAGGTAGAAGCTACAAGATTGTAAATCCAAGGTCATCTTCAGCTATATAGTGAGTTTGAGGCCATTCTGGGATAGTGAATGAATCATTGAGTGAATGAATAAATGAATGCTCAGGAAATGGATGGAACCAGAGATCATGTTGAGCAAAGTGAACCAGACCCAGAAAAACAAACAGCACATGTTCTCTGCCATAGCTTACTCACTCTATATCTATCTATCTATCTATCTATCTATCTATCTATCTATCTATCTATCATCTATCTATCTATCTATCATCTATCTATCTATCTATCTATCATCTATCTATCTATCTATCTATCATCTCTCATCTATTTATGTCTATCATGTATCATCTATCACCTATCTATCTGTCATCTATCATGTATCTATAACTATTACCTATCATCTATATATCTATTATCTATCACCTCTCTATCATATATCCATCTTGTATCTATCATATAGCTATCTATCTATCTATCATCTACATATCCATCACACATCTATTATCTAGCTATACATTATAATCTATCATCTATCTATGTCTCTTTATATATCTATCTATCATCTAAAAGTAGAAAGACATGAAAGTAGAAGGGGTCCAATAAGAGGGGAGGAAGAAGCCAAAAGGCAGCAGGAAGGGATAAGAACAAAAAGCTAGTGGAACTCTATGACTTAAAGCAGAAGGGAATCCTATTTAGGGAAGGAGAGAAGCCTTGGAGAGCAGGGAGGGAGGAAAAGGGGAGTCGGGAGGAAGAAATAAATACAATGTACATGTATGTAAGTGCCAGGATGAAACATGCAACTTTGCAGGCTAACTAAAATTAAATTCAAACTATTTCAAAAGAAAAATGGAGCAGGCCCTGCTAATCAAACAATACACAGTCCCTGCGACACCTACCCACTAAAGCTCTTTTCCAGCATGGCCACTTGAGGCTGCAGCCAGCCTGGTGTGGAAGCAATCAGTTCCCGGAGTGTTACAGAGAGTCACACAGACTGCAATAACTAGCTGCCTTGCTCAAGTGGAAACTTTCTCTCCACCATCTCCTCTCCTGAGGAATGGGCAGCAATTCCTCAGGCAGCTCAGGATATCAGATGCAGCCACGGCTTCACTCTCACCCCCACCTCCACCTACAGTTAGTTCCACATCCTTCTTCACTAAGCTCAGCAGGGAAACAGCATAGCTGGGAGGAAAGGCCAAGAACCCAGGGAAGGGCTCTCGCTAGCAGAGAAAGGTCCCATGCCCACAATTAATTATACACATTTATTGGAGGGCTGGTAAGCAAATCAGCGTCATTGATGATTTATCCCCTAATTTGCATTGAGCACACACCTCATAAATCAATAAGAGAAAATGGCATTAAAGCCTTGGTGTTAACGTTAAGCAAATCGCGGTGTACTGGTTCTCTTAATTAAAAGAATGTGTGTGTTGAATGTGTCCATGTGTTATATTAGATATGGCCCATTTTTAAATTGCCTTTTCATATCGAAAGCCACAATAGGAGTTTGGCTGAGGACAAAGAACTGTAAATTCACAGTAAGTGGCGAGAGTTCTGGCGCTTCTGGGTAATGTACAAGAACCTGACAGGTAGCCTTATCCAAAGGTGTTTTAGGAGTGTCAGTGATGTTCTCTGGGCCCAGCCTAGGTTAAATGAATCCAGAGCGGGCGTTGTTGCTGATACCACATCATAGAAAACAGTAAGACCTGTCATTTCTTCCTTTTAAACTCTGGGGGTAAAGATGTTTCTATATTTCTGATATATGAAGTATGGAAATCCAATGATCGCCACAGATTCGGATAGTGTTGCTCTCCCTCCCCCACAAAGTTCTGAGGATTCAATAGGTTGTGCATAAGAAAGGAACAAAAAGGTAGTGTCAAGAAATTGCACGGCTTTCCCGGAGAAAGAGAACACATTTTGATACAGGATGGATTTCCGTTCTACTCTTACCTGAGAACAACCCTGTTGTTAAAGTCGATGGCACACGGAGGGACTCTTTTAGAAGAAGCAGCTTGCTACTGTCCTATGAGGATATGCTTGCCTCCAGAAATGAGTGGACATCCAGTCAATCAATATCTCTAGCCTGCAAGAGATCAGGCTTCCACTAGGGGAAAGGTGGCCAACATGAGGCTGGGAGAGCTCTCTGGGTGGCTGAGTATAAATACAAGCTTTCAGTAAGGCAGTCATGGGTTAAAAATCCCGGCTCAATTAGATACTGGTCACTGAGGTTGATATTTACATGCCCAAGGCCTCTGTATCTATAAAAGAGACAAAAGATAACTTATGACTCATAAGGGGACTTTAGAATTATAAATGGTGAGGTCTGAAGATCAATTATCAGAGTCTCATAATTGGTGGTTATGTTCAATACCTGATACAAACAACATATAAGAGAAGCCTATAGAAACACAGGTGTGGGTCGGGCCACTCCATGGGGATAATGAGCCAGCGTGCCAAGGATCGGGAGATTCGCTGGCTTGAGGTTGAGTGATGGGGATCTTGGCTGGGGGCTAAGGACAAGAGGCTCAGAGGAGGGGATGCAACTCCTAAGTCCTTGGAGGAGTCTTCCCATGCTGAGACTCGGTTCCTAGGCACTCAGATGAGATTTGGGGGCTGGATGCCTTTTGGTCTGTTGTACTTCTAAAGATCAAGGAGCCTTTCTTCTTGCTTCCAGTGACCTCCTCCATCAAGGCCACATTTCTTTTCTTTCTTTCTTTTCTTTTCTTTTTTTTTTTTTTTGTTTTTTTGGTTTTTCAAGACAGGGTTTCTCTGTGTAGCCCTGGCTGTCCTGGAACTCACTCTGTAGACCAGGATGGCCTCGAACTCAGGGAGCCTTTCTTCTTAATTAATTCTCTTATTGATACATTTTGTTCTCTAGAAATTTCTTGTGTGTATATAATGAATTCTGGTTACTCCCCCATACTGCTACCCAATCTCCTCAGATCTCCAGGCCTCAGTGCCAAGTCCTCGCTACCAGTTCCTTTCGAAGATGGCGACTTTTGGTTCTGTTTCGTGGTGCATCTAGTCTAACCAGGGCTGGATGTGTGACCTCTGTCTTCATTCAGCACTGTTCAGCTGAAGGTGAGTCTTTGCGTGAGGCTGAGAGCTACATTTTTCTGTGGGTGTAAACAAATACTTAGAGGGAAGTCTGACTGAAGAGTGACTTTAGTTCAGTCCCACTGCATTCTCTGTAGACTAATGTCGTTTGTCTCTCTCTGTCATTTGCCCTGAAACCAACAGCCAATAGTCCTCCAGGTTTCCATACCATAGCATCTAAATTCCCAAGGAAGACCTGTGATTGGCCCAGCTTGGATCAGATGATATTCCTGAACCAATGGGTAACACTGAGTAAGCAAAGGGTAACCTTGGTCCAACATAGCAGATTCATTGGAAATCTGAGAATTAGATGCTGGAGACAAATCCCATAAAAGCAGACATTGGGCTAGACAGAAACATCTTCCATATCCCTCCACACAACTATTGGTTAACAATCCAGTTATCCAGGGTCACATACACAGGAGGCCTATCTGATTCTGAGAAGTATATCTGAAGCGCTGTTAGTGATGGAGCATCCTTGTAAGATGGACTCTGACACCCCACACATACCAACATGTGTGCGAGCTCACGCACACACATACACACACACCACAATGAGTTTCTGAAGCCTTAGCAGCAAACTAATTAATCAAATAAAAAATAAACTGTCTACCTGAACATGAAAATAGTATGTTAATATGTCTCTCTGAGCTTCCCAACTGATCTCTGATCTTGCTTTGAGAAGTGAGAAGAGAGCCTCATTTGAGATGTGAGCTCCTAACACTGACCTCAACACAGATACTTCTGGGAAGCCAGGACATTTTCAGCCCATTTTGGCTTCCAGACAATAGACCCCTCGAAAAACATGTGCTCTCAGAAACTGGGGGTTAATCACCAAAAAGCCTAGGAACACAAATGGGCCACCCCCTTATGTGTTGTTGGTCAGGAAGGCCTATAGAGAACACCCCCCCTTGCCCAAACAGTACAATATCTTGCTGCTTTCTCTTGGTTGTCCAGCAGAACATCTAAGACCCCATTGCTGGACACTGCATGCACTGATTGTATGATACGGAGAAATCAAACTGGGACTGAACCAAGTCTCCTCCCTGCTAGCTGGCTTTCATAGTTCTGGAAGGGGCCATATAGGCGGCTATGGGAGGAAAAGCATCAGTGATCTTACCCAGCTGTGAACTCTACAATCTACAAGATCACCCTTGCAAGCAAGATGTGTCCACTTGTAAAATACACTACAGTTATGGGAGTAACCAGCTGGTCTGTGATTGGATTTGAGACCTGCCTTCATGGGAGAAGAATCCATGCCTGGCACTTAAAACCTGGCCAAATTCCCGTGTCAGGGGAGATCATAGCTCTAGGTAGGACTAAATATTGCTCTCCAAATTCTTTAGGATGTAACCATCTTGTGAACTAGCTGGCATTGTCAGCACATTCTTCGAATGCTTGTTCAATTTGGACACTTGTTCCTTAATGTCTAGATGAAGTGAAATAAGATATGAAGACGTCATCAAGAACCCCATCACTGTCTGTTCCTCCTTCTCTCTTCCAGTTACTTCTTAGTTGTAGAAATAGAAAACCCTGGTTAATGATCAGCAACTAGTTGCACCTCTCTTTCCTTAAGCATGCCTACCAGTGTGATGTTGAGAGTAGCAAGAAGAAACAGATAAAACAAGAAGAGGAGGTAACCTAGGTAACTACTCTGCCTCCAGTTCTGTGCTCACATCTCTCTCAATCTGGAATGCCCCTTTAATGTGCTCTCTCTCTCCCTTCCTCCTTCCCTCCCTCCATGTGCAAACTCCGCTGTTGTCCTCTCAGGGACATAGGAAAATGGTACCTTCCTCCCCATAGATGGGACCCTCTGCCTTCTCAGTTTAGAGCTCTATTCAGGCATCAGTCAATGTATTTACAAATTATTTCCTTAGGAAATAATCACGTATTTCCTGTTGTTATATCTCCCGCAGTATACAGCATGGAATAGACATTAAGTGTTAACAGAATTGAAGTTGAGTGCAGGTTTGTGGTAGGTGTGCTCCGGGCAGCAACAACAACTCTGTCTAGTCATCCTCCTGAGCAGAGGCTCGCCAAACAAATGCACCCCTGTAGTTTCTGTCTCATCCCCTCTGCTCCTGTAAGAGCAGAGTAATTGGCCTATAACATGTCAGCACGACATCACCAGACCTCAGGCTAGCAGTTCAGAACTCGGGACAAACCTCTTCCAGCTCCCATGATCTCATTAACGAGATTCCAGGGCAGGTGGACACAACCCTCAGTCTGCTCACTGTGACAGACAACCGGCATCAGGGCTTTGTCACTCCTTGCCTTTTCTGCAGCCTCAGCCACTCTCACAAATTTTATAGACAGAACATATGCTGAGTTTGTCATAGGTCATGACCTCGCATTAACCAGCCCCAGGAATCCTAGATCTGAGATTTGAAGTACATGAATTAAAAAAAAAATTAAGGTTTAGATCTGTTATATTCAAGTACTTAGAAACTAGTTTTTATTGCTTTCATATATAACAATATATATATATATATATATATATATATATATATATATATGACATTAAATATAAGACCTGGAAAAATGTAAAAGATTATGTGTACAAAATAAATATAAATACATAACAGTAGATATAACATCATTGAACCATGAACTAATCATTCATTCTCTCTATATATATAATACTGGGCTACCTATGGCCAAGAATATAAATACAAACATAAATATGAAATACATCTGATGTCTCAAGATCTTACTAATAAGGAAAACAGGATCATAAGAATATGTCAATTAATGTCTTCGAATACAGTATCAGAAACACTGATTCTCAATGGCATAGCATTATGGGTGATCCTGTGGCTGACGATACCAGCAAGAATCCACACCCAACCCATTTCTTTCTATCTACAGTTTTATTTTTGACCTTTGCTACCTAATTCAACTGTGCCAAGTCCAGATTTGGTGTCTAGACATGGCCACTCGGGTATGAACTCCATGAATCAGGGATCTCTGCATGTTTTGTTCTGTACATCTAGACAGTGCCAGACAGGCTGTGTGCTATAGAACTGTGAAGAAACGAATGAAATCCTCAGCACGTTACTACACTCTGGCTCTATACCTAAGGTAATGGACATCAGGAGTCATGATGAATGTCCCACGTTTGGTGACTGCATCCCAGGAGGACTCCAACTTGTTGACCCAGCTCTCTTATTTATTTGAGAAGCTCAGAGAAAAGTGCTCCATTATTTCTGAAGCATACATATTGTCACTGGGACAATGAAGAGACTCGGGAGTGATGGTGTGTGTAATTTCTGTAATGGAGCTCTAAGTACACACATCAGTATGGATAGCAAGTAACTTTATCTATGAGACATCAAACCCAAAATTTGTCACTTTTCACTCAGTGATGGCAATCCCATCATCTGTACATGAGCGTGATAAAAATATGTTTTCTTATTTTTAAATGCTTGGTGCTGTGTTTGGCTACCATATTCACTAGTCAGACTACACAAGCTTCTATCTTTGACATGTCAGTGTCTGCCCTAAGTTATACTAGGCGATTGGCTTTGTTGTCTGGACTGGTGCACCTGGGCCACTTCATTTGCCAGTACAGTCATTCAACAACTATTTGCTGGGTATTTCATGGGTTATAAACTGTTTTAAACACAGAGAATATAGTACCAGGTGGTAGTGAGAGCTAGGAAATAAAAATAAAATGATGGGCAGGGTTAGAATCCCAGAGCAATGGAGAGGAGAGGGAGATATATATACATAATTATATATATATATATATAATGAGAGATAGAAATACCTTCATATAGGGCAATGGAATGGGAGAACAGAGGGTGGCATATATATGGAGATATATAGATATATATATGAAAATAAATATCCCCATATATCTACATATAAATATGTAGTTATTTGCTCGCTCTCTCTCGCTCTCTCTCTCTCTCTCTCTCTCTCTCTCACACACACACACACACACACACACACATGTGCTAAGAGAGATGAGTTAGAGAAAGATAGTCTTTCAGCCATTGTAGCTTTTATCAGATCTGAGAAGAGGAATGGAAGCAGCCAACAGTCAATGCAATGAGGAACAGAATGGGAAAACAGAAGGTAGTATGTCCCTGAGTTAAAGAAGATCTGCTGTATTGAAGAACAATAAGAAATTGGTGAGATCAGAAGGAAAGGTCATCCAGATAGCATGAGATCCAAGGTCCGGAAGCTTGACAGAGGTATAGTGCATATCAAACCTGCATCATCAAATTCCATCAAGGGGTGGGTAAGTGTCTACAGACACAAATGAGGTTGCCTGTGCAAGAAAAAGAAGTTGTGTGACACAGTGGTCACGGGGTGGGGGTAGAGGCCAGAAAGACCTGAGGTGGAGTTCAGACTCTGACATGAACTTGCCATCACAGACATGGACCCCCAAAATAAAACAACCCCAAGTGTTGGAAGTCATTTGGGTCATGAATTTTCATCCCAGTGGATGGACTGATGACCATCAAATGAAATAGCAAGCACACCACAAGGCTGCCGCTCACCACTATGCCATCCATGAATAACCAGAAAGTGGGGGCTTCAGGGCTCTAAACACAAGAGTAATGATAAAAACACAGAAGAGCTAAAGATTCTGGGTTGATCAGGACACGTGCATGCATTCACTGAAATATCATACTATATTCCATAAATACATACAAATACTGTGTTAACTACAACAAAATTTTAATTACATAAGGGGGTAGAAATATTAACTGTCCTAATTGGATCTCTGCATACTAACTGTGTGTCATCACTCTGTACTATATAATTTTATATACTTAGAACAAAAGGTTCGTGTAGAGCTCACATGAATGGAGTCTCTTTCCTGTTCTTCCACAACACAGAGACAGTTTATTCCAGTTTATTCCTTTCTGATCCTTTCCACCTTCTACCACATTGAATGTATTAAGAAAGTCCTTATTAGTTCATTAGATGTTGACTTCTTGATCGTGGACATGCGTATGTGCTTGCACACGCGTGTGTGTACACTCTTGCATATGTGCACACCTGTTGAGGCCAGAGGTAAAGTCCTTTCCTCCCACTCTCTACCTTATATTTTTAAGACAGGGTTTCTCAGTGAACCCATTAGCTCACCCATTAGCTAGACTGGCTGGCAGCAAGCTCCAGGGTTCTGTCTTTCTCTGCCCCAATCCCAAGTGCTGGGGTACCAGGCGTAACCACCATAACCAGCTTTTTGTGTGAGTGCCGGAGATCCAAACTCAGGCCCTAAACCTTGCACAGCAGGCACTATAGTGATGGGGTTTGCCCACCCCAGCCTTGAACATTTCAGCCTCGAATTGAGAAACGTAACATTTGTGTCCTTTATAAACTACCCAAGCTATAGCATCTTCTAGTAGCATGAAATGAAGATACATATTTTGTCTCTACACCACTTACACAGCTGTGTCGAGTGGCAGGTTTTATTCACTGTAAAATTTATCTGCTATACCAACCTCCCTGTCATTCTCTTGTGAGGACGTCAGCAAAACAACATATGCCATATGATTAAAACAGTGTCTGGCCAGTAGCCATGTTCAATGAAAGGCTCATTGCTGCTGTGATCACTTATGGCTTTTGGCTCCTGGTAGTTATTCAGCTAACAGACACACTCAACAGGTTAGGCTCTGGGCAAAGGCAGGCTGAATATTCAAGAGTGAGAGTCATCCTCAAGCGAGCCACCTGCACTGGCAGCCACAGCCAAGATACCCCCTCACGCAAGTCTGGCAGCCTCACGAGGCAGCTGGGAAGCTGGCATCCCTGGGTGTCAAAGAGAGAGCAGCCGACCTGAGGTGGGGCAGGGCGTGGGTGGGGAGAGAACAAAGCACCCTCTTTCCCAGCTCTAAGTTGCCGCTCCAGATTGTGTGCCAGATCAGCTCTGAAGAGTAGACGGCTTGCCCCACCTGCTCGTCACAGGCCAATGTGACTCATCCAACTGCACACCTGGACCTGGGTTGGCGCCAGGACAGAGGCCACATCAGGGGAGAACTTCTGGAAGGTCTGGGATAGGGCAGATGGCTTTGATAGGTGTTAAGGGACACTGCAGTTCAGGACCACACGTCTATAAAGCCCTCTGCCTTCCTCCCACCATGTAAGGAGTAAGGGACAGCTGTTAGTTTTTCTTCCAATTGAGTCCAAGGAGCTTCATGTTGTGGGAGGAAAGTGACTAAGGATCAGAAACCTTAAAGTATTGGCCAATAGGAGAGGAAAAGATTGGGCAGACTGTAAAGATAACAGTACCAAGAACCGGGCTCTAAGGAGCTGCTCTAAGTCAACAGCTCTGGGCAGCATGGAGGCTGAGCCTAGCATCTGCCCTCTTTCCAGCTCCAGGCCCTTTCTTTCTGAATGAAACAATGAAATCAAGCAGCCTTCATCATTGTAGCACTGTAGACATCTTTTTATTAAACATCTGTTCACTATGCACCAGACCCCACAGAGAATCCCCCACATTCTCCAGGACCACAGTTCTCAGCTCCTAAAAGCTTGACCCTCTCTGATCTCCAGATAGCCCTGATTTGGGGGGGGGGGTGTTATTTATTTATTTATTTATTTTACAAGATGGTTTATATGCAAGACCTCCCATGTTAGGTAGGACATGGCTAGGTAAGAAGGACTCAACAGTGCATTGAATATGAGCCCACACCTCTGGTTTTCTCTGAGGCTCACTTCTCACAGCTGCACTGGGCCAGGGAAACAGGCTTGCGACTAAACAACGGAGCCAACTTGGCGCCTTGGGGAGGAAACATACTTTCTTTTCTCATCTACAAAATGGGACTGGCTGCTCTTTCCTGCCTACTCGGTATGGTGGCTTTGAGTCGCTTGCAACAATCATGGAAGGTGTTGAGGAAATTAAGTACTGTATGAAACCAGACGATAGAAACGCATTTTTAAATTCCTATAATAATGTTAACAAACCCCACAGAGGCTTTGGGTGCATTAGAATGGCCCCTCATGACAGGTGTCAGTGTTTAGATTCCAGAAGTCTATTAAATTCTTCCACTGTTACTCCAAAGTATTAATTAAATTCTTTCTCAACCACCTTTAAGGAGCTAAAGGACCCTCCAGAATGAGGGCCAATAGCTCCAAACATCTGTCCCTCAGGTATCTCCTCAGAGACTTGGATTTGCTAGATTCCAGTTTCTTTTTCCTGTCTGGATAATATTACACACATGTGCACACACACACACACACACACACACACACACACACACACAGAGAGAGAGAGAGAGAGAGAGAGAGAGAGAGAGAGAGAGAGAGAGAGAGACAGAGACAGAGACAGAGACAGAGACAGAGACATTGTAGAGAAGAACCAAGATGAAAGTTCTCCTTACCAACCAGCCTTGGAATTTCACCAGGTTGCCCTGGTGACCATAACCAAGATAAGTTGTGACTCAGAACTATGCTTGGGGGTCCACTCTAGTTCTCTCCCCGGGACATATACACTATACTGCCATCAGTGAAAAGCAATTGGCAGAGACTCCACACGGGAGCTAGTAGGGGACAAATTTTCAGAGGAGATGACGGAACAGGTGCATCCAAGCTTTGCCCAGGCCATTCTCTGCTGTCTCTCCCATTCTAGCAGCATAGAGACAAGTCACTCTCTCACTTTTGCTCATCCCAATAACTTTCCCTCATGACTTTCCCTCTATCTTCAGGAGAACAATCCCTACCAACATGACCTGAGATCAGTTCTTTTGCTCAGTTTCCTGGCATGTAATCATTAACCAATAATGGCTGTAGCTAGCCTGTATAGACAGAGCACTTGCTATTTGGCTCATACTTATCCACTCAAGTTATCCTGAGAAAAGGGGAAAGTTACCACTTCATCTTTCCCATTCTGAATCACATGAAAAGATATCGCAGAGAGTGTTCAACCAGAGGAATGTGAGGAGGTACATTGCATCCTTCATACTTTAAATGGCCCAAGCCAGACATGCTAATACTTACAATTCTACATATGTAGTAGCGTGCTGATCATCACTTTAAAGTAATGCTTTGGGATCACCCCACACTTTACTTTACAAAATAGTAAGATGGCAAGCCAACAGCATTCACATCACATCCGTGATAACGTTCCTGTTCACCAACCTCCTTTCAAGGCACATGTCCACTCCTGGAAAAGGACAACATGAGTTCTGAACAGGTCTTCAGGAGGCAAATGCTTCGAGTTCTAAGTCTTGCTAATTCTTTGGTGTGTTACAGAGAAATCGAGTGAATACCTGAGCATCAGGGCACTCAGGCAATACAGCTTAAGCAAAGTTGTTTTGGTGGTGATGGTTTTGTTTTTGTTTTTGCATTTTTCTTCTACCATTTCAGCCTCTCTTTCTCGGGAAGCAGAGTCCACTAAGATAGATGCTACATTTCCTAAACCTTCTGGTCTTTGATCCTCGCAAACTAAGTTACTACCATGGAAATGGAAACAGAAGCGGTTTGGACAATCTCTGCCTCTTTTGCTGAGTAACACTATACAGACTATGTACTATAGAAATATATATGTATATATATATATACATGGATGCATATAAGAACCACTAATTAAAAGAACTGATGAATCTGAAAGAGGACAAGGAACAAGTTGTTGCAGGATTTTGAGTGAGGAAAGAAAGGAGGAATAGTATATTATAATCTAAAATAATAAATAATTAGGAAAAGATAAAATAAAAGAGTAGCACGGAGAGGATGGCATTGTAGGTCCGTGAAAGGTCCTGGTTGAGCTAAGGTTAGAAACCCCAGTGACCCTAAAGGAGCAGTAGGCATTTCGTCTGGTTCCCAGACACTAGGCTACAGTCACTAGCCACGCCCTCCATAGATTTGTGGCCATCAGTCACATAAAGGCAATACTCCAAACCCCTCCACAGGTAGAGGACAACGCCTGTGGTTATGTAGACTCAAGACAGATCTCCATTTTAATGAGGTACCTAAAGGCCTGGAGGACTTAGCCAATGAGCTCTCCTTCCCAGACACTCCTCCCTGCAAAACGTATTTAAGCTCAGGCCCACCCTGAGAAGTGGGGTACAGTTTTACTCATCCACTTTTCACCATGACAGTAAATGCCTTAAAACCATGGACTGCCTCTTTTCACCAGATCTGCTGTGGGGAGCCATGAAGAAGGCCTTCTTTGCCTACAAAGCCACTGTCTAATCTCCTGTAGAAGGTCTCTCTGTGCTCCAAGTCATGGCCACCAAGCCAAGCTCGAGCCAAGACTTTCCCCACAGGACCCAGCTGGAGCTCCCCCTCCTCTTTTCCCCCTTGGCCCTGGGATAGATCCAGCCCACAGGTCCTCACTCCCTTCTCAGCTCTTTGGGCAGCTCCCAGCAGCTCCTGGGTACCCAAGAGCCTGAGAACCAGATGGCCCCAGCCTCCTTGCAGGCCTGGGACCCCTGAGCCAGCTTTGTGCGTCCCCACCCCTGGGAGTGGTGTCCTGCAGCTTCCCCATAATCCTACAGGGGTGGCATTCAAACCCATGCAGTCCAGACTGGGATCCAAGGTATTCACCAAAACAGTCATCTCCTACCCAATGCATATGGATACTGTAGGAATTAGAGAGGAAAACTAGCAAAGGTAGGCAGTTAATACTATGATTATGCTATGATGTGAAGTTATGTACAGATACTTTTGTGGTATCCAACATTTAGCAGGTGCTCTAAGAATGTTAATCCTTTGGACTTCATCCATTTCTTTCCTCCAATGACTTTGTCAATCATTATCTTCCTCAAGGAGCCCAAGATATGCTGTCTGACATTTATTAGTGAGAGGGTTATGATGCTCAATAATTTTGCCCATAAACAGGGCCTTTGGGTTATTGAAACCATTGTCTCTTTCTAAAGGACCTGTCACTTTCTAGAAGGTGTATCTTAAAGACACACTAATTTGGTGATACTTATGCAAGGATACAAGCACTTCTAGTTCACCTAGCCTTTTTGACGTTTTCTAAGAAGCTACTGTGAGAGGATGCCCTGGAGGATATCATGCCAGATCTTGCCCAATCCCCTCGACGACTTCCCACTTCTTGTGGAGAAAGAAGAGGCAAGGACTGCAGAAAAGACTGAGCACTCTCTTCTCAGCCCCTCTTAATTCTCTTCCAATCTGCCTGTGGACACAGTGGCTTCTGTTCCCACACATCTCGGAGAAAGCAGTCTCTTTGTCTAGCTCTACCAAATAGTGTCTGGTTCAGGTAATCCATCTAGACCTACAATATCATCGGAGCCAGCCACATCAGTAACAAAAATGCATGCTGGTCTCTGGTAGCCATGTGTGGTAGCCCTCAGTGCTTCTCAACATTTGTTTCTCCCTCCTCTTCCTCTTCCTCTTCCTCCTCCTCCTCCTTCCCCTCCTCCTCTTCTTCCTCCTCCTCCTCCTCTTCTTCCTCTTCCTCCTCCTCCTTCTTTTCCTCTTGAGTGCAGGCTTAGAGAACACTTTGTGGAGATTTTGTAGTATCTTTTATCGTATCCAGTAGTATAGAGACAATGTCATATGACTGATCGTGACCAATTTTTAATAAATTGGAAATAGCATGCCTTGGTGGTGGCGTAACATTTTTAAAGTCCATGAGACTTTCTGGACTATCAGGTAAGGGATCTAGATGTCAGCACTTTATCCTAATAAGAAGTAGACAGACAAGCAACCTGGAAACAGAGGCTTCTTAGCTCTGAGAAATGGGAACACTGAAAAACCATTCAGTAGAACTGTGGAGGCAGGTGGACACAGAGTTTTGCCTTGCTGGAGAAGAAGAACACAGGAAACAGTAAGGACAGGAAATGCTGATTGTAATTGAGGGAGTGTTAGAGGGAGGGTCTAGGCAGAGAAGCCTAAAACACTAAGGGACCCAGTCACAGGCTAACAGTCACACTCTTTGTTTTACTTCTAAGACCCCTACCACATCCTTATACTGAACATTAGTGGGGAACCCTCATCTTGAAATACACCAGAACATTCTGTTCTCAATAATGCCTTTCTTCAAGAGCAGCTATTTTACCAGAGCATGACCTGCAGGGATTTTTGTTAGAGCCTAATGTACCAGTGGGAAGGGGAAATTCAAACTCCAGACCCTTCCAGCTTTTGTTTGACCAGAAGCTGGAAATGGGAAGGGTGTGGTTTAAGAAGTACATGTGGAGAGAGTCCTTACAGCTCTTGCAGAGAACTGAAAGTCAGTTCCCAGCACACAGGTCAGGTGGCTCATAACTTCCTATAACTCCAGCACCAGAAGGAATCTGACACCCTCCTCTGGACTCCATGGCCACTGCCCTTATGCATATATACCCACATAGACACACAGTCACACACACACACACACACACACACACATGCACACACACACACTTGCACATGCACAACTACAAATAAAATAAATCTTTAAAAACAACATGTCTTTAAAAATAAATCCATATGAAACTCAAAGCCTAGGAGTTAGAGAATCCCCAAAAGACTGACACCTAAGTATGAAACTACAGAGCATACCACTCAACACACACCTGACAATTGTATTACTAAAGTCTTGAAGGCCATATCTACCTTGCAACAAAAACTATGAGCCACACCAAAAGGCACAAAACTCAGTTTGAAAAGACCAACAAACATCAGAGTCAAAGATGGCAGCAGTGTTGGCATGATTATCATGCTAATGGCTTTAATGACAAGAAGACCTTATAGAACAACAGACAAGGAGACCTTATAGAACAGCAGACAAGAAGACCTTATAGAACAGCAGATGCACAGTATAGGCCAGGATACCTAAGAGACAATCCAAAAGAAATGCCAAGCTAGAAATGGATGACTGTGCTTCCAACTACAGCTGAGCAGATGCATGCACGAGCAGACTAGAAGCAGTCAAGCCTAAGATCTGATGAAAGAAACTTGCAAAACTGAGCAGGAGAAAAGACTAAACATGCCACAATACCTAATAGCTTAGGACGAATACAGAAGGGCAGCAGAGAGAGGTGGGAAAATTCTATTAGAAGTAATAAAAATGGCCAAGATTTCTTCCCAAAGGATCAAATCTCATAGACCCCAAAAGCTCAGAAAATGCCAATAGTTTTAAATGCCAAAGAATTAAGCCTAGGTAAGTCAAATCTCAACTGTTTGAAGAGAAAAATATTGAAAGAACCCAGTTGGGAGAAACAACACCTTCCTCATGAGGGATATAAGGTAAGACTGACATCTCCCTTCTCTTCTGAAACAGCAAGCAAAGGCAAACTAATGTAAAATTGTCAAGGTCAAAAACAGTCCACCATCTGTATGAAATCACCCATCAACAGTAAGAGAAAAATAAACACTTTCTTAATGCAGAAAGGGGGGGGATTTGTTATTGGCATTGACTTTGAGGAATGTTAACAGTTTATATACAGAGAAAGAAATGATAAAAGTCAGAAACTGGGTTCCATATAAAGAAAAAAACTGCATTAAATATTGAGTAAAAGAAAAGAAAAGAAAACTCTTTGGTTGTTATTAATTTGCCCAGCAATGGTTTGCTCCATAGTAACACTGGGCTTGCAAGGTTGTAAAATGGTGATAAGCTTGGTGACCCCGAGTGCTATACCTGGACCTAAGGTGATGGGAAGAGAGAGCTAACCCTTAAAACTTGTCCTCTGACCTCCGTGCACCATGTACTCAAGTGCATAGGCAGACACACATGTGCACCAATCACAACGCAGCCTCCAGTTCCAGTGATCACAAGTTTCTGAGAACCAACCATAGGCCTCACACGGCACCACTACCTGGGAAGTGTTCTCATCGTAGACTGAGTGACATCAGCTTCAGGGTGAGCAAGGCTATCTGAGGCTCATCAAGGCTTATCTTACTGGGAATGAACTCTCCCAAGGCCAGGACAGGTATCTGGAGCAGTGGAAACTGCAGTGGAGCTTCATGAACCCAGGCTTCGGGGTTCATTACAGCTCACGTTCAGATTCCCCATGGTGTCGGCAGTGTTCAAAGCAGCTGGACAGCCATAGTGATTGTCTGCAATTGTCAAAAGAGAGGCCAGTTAATTAATAGTCCCCGCTCAGAGCAGAAGGAGTGAGGAGAGGGTCCGACTGTCAAGCAAACAATCAAATCCCAGCAGCTTAGTTTATTTAAAAGGAGAGTAGACATAAGGAGGGGCCAGGAAGGAGCTATTGACCATTCACGTCATCTACACTGAGCAAGACTCAAATCCCAGACAACAAGAGTCAAGGTGGCATTGATTCACCCCTCACTGCTTCTCCTGATTTTATCTTTTTGTTTGTTTGTTTTTTGTTTTGTTTTTGTTTTTTATCATATGGATACCAGGCTGGTCTAGCATCAAGGCATAACAGAGTTTTTATTCTGTCAAAGTCTCAGGCGTGAACTGCACATTGACCCAAATACTTTGTTTCCCCACGTGTTGTGAATATTTCCAGTTTTTGTGTTCTTGGTCACTTGTTCCATAGTGGAAGCTTCTGGCTGAGAGATCACTAGACAGCCCATAACAGCTGCAGGTGACAAAAACATTTCCAGGCCACATCGAAGCACGTCTATTTAGAATTTGCTCTGCAGCAGAAAGACACAGGCCTTTTTTAATTACCCCAGATGGGGTTTGCAGTGTGTGTGTGTGTGTGTGTGTGTGTGTGTGTGTGTGTGTCACATGAATGCTGGAACTAAGAGGTGGTTGGTAGCAAATAAAAACAAAACTTACGGGCTGGAGAGATGGCTCAGGGGTTAAGAGCACTGGCTGCTCTTCCAGAGGTCATGAGTTCAATTCCCAGCAACCGCAGGGTGGCTCACAACCATCTGTAACTGGATTCGATGCCTTCTTCAAATAAAATAAATAAATAAATCTTAAAAAAAAACTTACCACATCATGTACCCTTTCACAACCTGCTTTATGATATAACATAAATAGACGTGTCAAATGACTTAAATACATTACAACCTTTAATGCTCATAATTACTTTGAAAATCTAATGTGATTCTTGGGCTGGCTAAACAGACAGAGCATTCAAGGACAAGTCTCTCAAGGTCACACAGCGGATCTGTGAGGAAGCTGGGTATTTAACACATCTTTTCTACAAAGCCTTATCCACGTATCCACTACACTTTTCTGGAACTTAAATTTTAACTTCCTACTCTGTCTGGAGGGCAGCACTTTAATTTGGTTCATGCTGTTAATATAGGATACTCAACAGTGAGTACTCTTTAAGAGACATGTTTCTCACACCCCGGGTGGCCGAGGAGGGCCGCCATGCCACATCATACACAACAAACCAACGTCAGAAGGGCACAATTGAGAAAGGGAGGTGGGCAGGGGCTAAAATGCCTTTGTCTGTGATAAACTCACGCTCATATTAACTAAGCCACCTTTGCTTTGGACAGGGTGTCACTGTCTAACCGAGACTGACCTCTAACACATAATCCTCCTGCCTCAGCTCCCCAGGTGTTGGGGGTCACAAGAACATATCACAATTTCCAGCTTTTAACTCACTCTTTTGATAACTTTAGTCTAGTCATGAGGACAGGTCAGATGACCAACCTTTTGTGTTCGTCCTCACCTCTCAATATGGCTGCAACGGGAGATTTGAACTCCCAACAAATGAGCCCTGGAGGACACCGTAGCAGATGGTAACCACAGCATGAGCTCTTCCTGTATTACCTGTCCTTACTGAAGTGCTTGCAGTATAAACCTGGTGAAAACATGTTTGAAGAACATGCATTCTTGATACTTATTTACAGTCCTCACTCATAGTCATTCGGGGCTTACTTTTGTTTTTAACTATGCGACATTCTATCTAAGCTAAACACACTTGTGCAGAATGTGCCGGTTCAAGTTTGATGGCCAGTGGCATTTTATATCTGTATTTGGAAGCATTTCTTTTTCTGTTTAACACAGTGTGTGTGTGTGTGTGTGTGTGTGTGTGTGTGTGTGTGTGTGTAGAAAGATAGGTAGGTAGACAGACAGACAGACAGACAGACAGACAGACAGATTGATAGATAGGGACAGAGTATTTTTTTTCTTTGTTCTTAATCAGGAAGGTCTAACTACTTAGCCTAAGAAGTAATAACTTTAGCACTATGTTTCTTGTACAGATTCAACGTAAACCAATTTTAAGAGTGCAAATTTCCCTACTGGTTGGTAAACCTTGGACAAGGAGAGAGGAAGTGGACCTTGGCTTTGCTAGCCCTGAAGCCATCCACCTTTATCCTGTCCACTACATCTGGGTTTCTTTATGTAGGATTAACATAGACCCTCCATTCTCCATTTACACCTTCCTGGTAAGTTACCACATCTTCTCTCACCAGTGCCCCCAAGACACAGGAACACTTAATCAGAGCTTCCAATCTCCCAGCCATGCATATGATCATTTATTTTGCATTGATTTGTTTATTTTGCCTGTGTCTTGTGTGTTAGTGTGGGTTTTTCCATTTTTTTCAAACATTTTTCTTTCTTTCTTTCTTTCTTCCTTCCTTTCTTTCTTTTTTTCTTTCTTTCTTTTTATTTATTTATTTATTTATTTATTTATTTCTGGACTAGAATCTCTAGGAGGAACCGCTGGCATGCCTGCCAGCCATCTTGTCACACAAAGCTTGCCTGAAAAAAAAAATGTCACTGATACCGAAGAAAGCTGTAATTTCTCAAGGCCCTGTGTAAACAGCTTCTCTTGGACACAGTTCTACCTAGAATCCTGTAGGTGACTATATCAGTGACTTTTCCTTTCACTGTGAAAAAAAATATTTGCAAAAGCAACTTGGGGTGTTGCAGCCCGAGCTGCCCCACGCTTGGGGGCCAAAATGTTGAAGACCGCTCTTGGAACCCGCCCTGCCAAAAGCCTTGGGGGTTCACACTGCCCCAAGCTGCTCCGGTCTGAGGGTCGGGGTTCAGCAAGAGAGAGAGTGAGGACGGACGGGAAGAATGGAGACCAGACAGAGTGTGATTCAATCCCTTTTATTCTTCAGTCTCTCTTCCTCTCTCCAAGTCCCAAGTCCTGAGTTCCTAATCTCTAGTTCCTAGTCCCTAGTGCCTAATAACTAATAACTAACTCCAAGTTGTACTCTAAGTTGTACTCTCTAACCTAATTCCTAGTTCCAAGTTGTACTCTGTCCAAGTTCTTCCTCCAAGTTGTACTTCCGAGTGCCTAACAATCTGTTGCTTTCTTCTGTCTGCCTCTTGCCTTTTATATGTCTCACTTCTCAGCCACGCCTCTAAGTCACGCCTTTAAGTCATGCCCTTAGGCCTTGTCTCTAAATCTGATCTCTAAGTCATGCCCTTAAGTCACACACCTTTAAGTCTCACACACCCAAGGGAAGATCCTGGGTATCTAAACCAAGATGTTATCAGAGTGTGCTCAGCTGTTGTAGGCTGATGTAATCAAATCTCTTATCAGGGTATATGGCTCAAGATGGCTGCAAGGATGATAGCCGCCTTCTGTTGGATCCCCACATTGGGGGAGGGGCTTATTTTAGTTTACCATTCAATCTTCGCACAGGGAAGCCATGGAGGTAGGAGCCTGAGGCAGCTGGTCACCTCAAGGCCACAGTCTGGATGCAAGCAGGGAAGAATCCTTCTGCTTTCTCCTTTTTATTCAGTGTAGGACTAGAGATGGTACCACCTACCGTTAAGGTGGGTCCTCCCAATGAACTTCATTAAGAAAATCCCTCACAGTCTCACCCAGAGGCTGACCTAATCTAAATAATCCCTTGTGAGTGGAAGCCTAGAAGCTTGTTGCCTGTGTGATTCCAGGTCCTCCCAAGTTAGAGTAAACACTAACATTGCAGCAACTTCCCACATTCCCTTGTATCCATAGATTGCCCACATTTCTTCTGGAGACAGAAGAGTCTTGAGGAAATTCACCAAATACCAGCTATGTCCCTCTTGTTCCGGGAGGAGCTTGCTTAACTGTCACAATATCCTGACAACGGTATATATTCTTCTCCCCCAAGGTACAGCTCAGAGAATTGAGACTCAGAGAGGTTAAGAAACTAGCCACAGGCAGCTAGGAGGTAGTCAGACTTGGATTCAATCTGTGTCTTCCTGGCTCTAAAAACTCACTCTTTTCCAGTGCTGTGCACAGTTAGAGCAGATCTCTGGGCACAATCACTCTTTCCAGCTGGGTCTGTGGAAAGTGTTCTAACCAAAGGGAACAGATTCTGGGTTCGTTTTTCTTTTTCTTTTTCTTTTTGTCTTTGCCTAACTCATCAACTGGTTTAATATGACTTTAAACACTTTTTCTCTCAAATTCCAGGGTTTCATTTATTTTATTTTATTTTATTTTATTTTATTTTATTTTATTTTTGGTATAAAATCATGAGATTTTTTAGACTAGATACTCTGTATTCCAAGTCTTTCCAGCCTCCAACATGTAGAAATATCAGCTCCTCACTGCTTGACTGTTATCTTGGAATTCCTGAGTCAAGTACTGGAGGAACCAGACTTTGAAGCAAGCCAATCGGCAAGCTTTCCCCCAGCAAACCATCTCTCCTAATTCGGGCAAATGGATGAGGTATGTGTAATTAAGCTGCAAAAAAGTAACAAGCTTCCGGCCAAGTTTTACCCTCACTTAACTGTGCTCTTGGGGGTTGATTTGAGGCAGGGTGACGGATGCTGAACCCGGGGTGGAATTTGGCCTAATATGTGGATTCTCACAACTTCCAAATGACGTCAGTGTACTAACGTGAGAGACTGAAAAAATGCTGAGTTGAGTCTATTTGTCTCCGTAAAGAAAATCTAGAAACCGCTGGGCTGGGGCCAGTGTCCACCAATGTTATAAGGCTCACCATACTTTTGGCAGGGCAAAACCATTGAGGGACCATCACACTCGATTCCTGTTAACTTAGGGTACAATATTTCTTTCTGGTGCATAGTTTACTCTAAGATAGGGACCAACATTCTTGCAGCTGGCTCAGAGAAAGTAGAATTGTGAGAGTCTTGGAATCGCTGAGGCTGTAGAAATTGCAAAGCCGGCTGTCAGGACTCATCGTGGCGTGTTCTCCTTCAGGAGAGACTGGACAAGCCAACGAAGATGTTATCCGAAAAACAAGTCAAAACAGGGGTCAGGGGTCTCTCTCTGTGTGTATGTGTGTGTGTGTATCTGTGTGTATGTGTATCTGTGCATGTGCATGTGTGTGTACATGTGCATATGTGTATCTGTGTGTGTCTATGTCTGTGTCTCTGTGTGTAAATACATGTGCATATGTTGGGTATCTTTTCTCAATTGCTGGCCACATTTTTTTTAGGATGAGGTCTCTCAATAAACCTGATCTGGTAGGTAGGCTTCCCAGCAAGCCCTAGGATCCTCCTGTCTCTACCTCCCTAGAGCTAGGGACACAGGGACCTACTGTCATGCCCAGTTTTGACAGATTGGTGGAGACACAAACTTGGGCCCTCACCCTTGTACAGCATGCACTTTGCCAGTTGGACAGTCTCTTCATCCCACTGTGCAGAGTTTTGACAATCCTGTGAGAATGGATGTCCAGGATCCCCTAAAACACCAGCATTCCATGAGTATCCAGCTGTCTTAGTTAGGGTTTCTATCACTGTGGTGAAACACCATGACCAAAAGCAACATGAGGAAGAATGGGTTTACTTCATCTTACAGCTCTCTGGTCACACTGAGGGAAGTCAGGGCAGGATCCTGGAAGCAAGAACTGAAGCAGAAGCCATGGAGGAATAGTGATTGCTGGCTTGCTCAGCCTGCTTTCTTACACACCCCCAAGACCAGCCGACTGAGGGTGGCATCACTCACAAAGAGGTGGTCCCTCTCACATCAACCAGTAATAGTAAAAGTAAAATAGCAATAGCAATAGCAACAGTAATAGTAATAATACTCTGTGGCCACACTTATGGAGACATCTTCTCAGTTGAGGTTCTCTCTTCCCAGACAACCTTAGCCTGTGTCAACTTGATAAAAACAAAACAAAACAGCAACAACAACAACAAAAACAACCTAGCCAGCATACCAGATTTCCTCTCAGCTGGACAATCTAGAATAAAATAAAAGAAGTAGACGGGGAAGAGGGCGGGTTTTAGGGCCAAGTCTAAAGGTCTGTTTCAAAGCCTCTTTCCATCACTCACCCGTGAGAAAACTTCAGGCAATATTTTTCATCAAGAGGGAAAAAAAGCAACAGTCACAGTGTCTTCTTTCAGGATTCTGAAGAGCAGACACGTTAATTCACACAGAATAGTCATTGTTTGGCACATGGTACACATTCAATCAATTTTAGCCATTCATCTCAAGTCTCCTACCAACCAAGGAAACAAGATTTAAACAATGTAGGACTTCGTTCTTATCAACCCTGCTATGGCTGTGTGGCACACCCAACGTGGAGCAGCAGAGAGAGGAAGGACAGCTTGCAGTCACGTCTGAGTGTTGACAAGACCCTCTACTCTCCAATCAGCATCCGTGCCTCATCTCCTTCTGGCTGCTCCATATGGCCAGGAGAACCAGAGTTGTCATGACCATAATTAGGAAAACACATGAGAGAAACAAAGGCAAGACCAGGAAGACTAATGTTGGGGGACCGTGGCTCAGACAGCTGTGCCCCACTGCAGCAGCACCAAGAATCAGAGGGGAGGGCCAACATGCAATCATCTGACATTTTAAAGAGCAGTGACAATGCCTGTTAGTGGCTATGGGTTTGTCCATGTCCCATAAGCTCACCTACCAATGACTTCTCATCAGTAAGATTAGGGAAGGAGCAAGGACAGGAGCAAAGAAGACCTAGGCATTTGTCCTATCCTCCTTTCTTTACTGACTGATGAAATGAGTGAATGAGCCATCTATCCACATCTGATACACGTGGGATGCAAATTCCCAGATGCCCCACAGACATCCTGAAACAGAACCTGCGGATGGGGCTCAAGAATGTGAATATTCTGCTTCTCTGGAGAACTAAAACTTAAGGACCATTTCTCTGGTTCCCTGTGACTGTGATGGGGTTGAAGGAGTCCTGTAATTGACATTTAAGGACTCGGATTTAAGTATGAGATTAGCATGCAAGAGGGAGTGACAGTAACAGGCCTAGCTGCCACTCTCATGGCGAGGGTGGGAACGGTGCTGGATGGGCTGGTAAGAGTCCTGGTCTCTCTTTCAAGTTTACGAGATAGACCCTAAGGCTTATCTGCATCTTTTCCCTCAGCTGTCGATGGAGAAAAGCCCTCCTTAGCCTTCTTCATGGGGTTTTCAAGAGCTGTAAATAAGGTGATAAATGCAAAACATTAAAACATCATATAAGCCACGGAATTATTTACTCCCATGAACTCAGAAACAGCAGCACTTCCCCAGGTCCCCTACAATTATAGGAAGTGGTAAGTTTGTGATTTTTCCCTCAGTAGACTTTCCACAGAGAGTTCTCATGTTCCCTGGATAATTGCAGGCATCATTTTACCCAGCTGTGGATAAGATCAGTGAATGGATGCCCACAGTTGACAAAAAACTGCCATATCATGCATGGTATGTGCCCCACCCCCATGTACACAGGAAAGGAACTTCAAAAAGAATCACTTTTTTAAAAAATGGCTGTACTTACTTAAGCCCAACTTAGCGATGGGCAGACTCTTTGGGATTATTTTTAAATACTGTTTTCTACTGCAGAGGACCATTAAGGGCCATTTCTCTGGTTCCCTGTGACTGTGATGGAGTTGAAAGAATCCTGTAATTGACACTTAAGGACTCAGATTTAGGTATGAGATGAACATGCAAGAGGAAGCAACAGTAACAGGCCTTATAGGATTTAAGCGGAAAACTTACCTTTCTTCCCTCACTGTCGATGAAGTCACTCCACATTTGTCTCTGCAGACCTCACTCTCCAGGTCCAAGCATGATTGTCTCCACCAGAAATGCTCCTGTTCAACCTTAGAGTCTCTGTGTTTCCCCAAGTAAATGGTTTCTTTCCCATCTCTTGAGGGATAGAGTCCCCCCCCCCTCATTTCTTAATTCTGGACAATGGCTTTGCCATCCTCCCAACCCCCTGAACTCAAGTATCTAGTCACCCTGGACCGGTCTGCCTCTAGTCGCCCTCCACTCAGATGGCTTTTCCCCCACATAGCCTTTCCTCCCTGACCCACCCCACTGCCCTGCTTTGGTACCACCCATCACTGCTGTGATACAGGAATATGGCTGTGCAGTAGAAAACAGTATTTTAAAATAATCCTAAAGAGTCTGCCCATCTCTAAGTTGGGCTTAAATAAGTACAGTCATTATTATTTTTTAAGTGACTCTTTTTGAAGTTCCTTTCCTACGTGTATGTGGGTGGGGCACATACCATGATATGGCCTGCAGGTAGAGGTCAGAAGACAACTCTAGGGGGTTGGTTCCTTTCCTGGTACCATATGAATCCCCAGGTACAGCAGTAATGTTTCATCCCCTGAACATATCTCTGCTCCTCAAGTCAGTCAGTCTCTCTCTCTCTCTCTCTCTCTCTCTCTCTCTCTCTCTCTCCTCTCCATTAGTTTATTTATTCACTTTATGTCCTGATCACTGCCCACTCCTAGTCCTCCCCCTCAGACAGTCCTTCCCCTACCCTCTTCCCTTCTTCTCTAAGAGGGTGAAGTCCTGCCCCTTGGGTATCTCCCCACCCTGGCATACCAAGTCTCTGCAGGACTAGGCACATCCTCTCCCACTGAAGCCAGATAAGGCAGCCCAGTTAGAGGAACAGGATCTCCAGGCAGGCAACAGCTTTAGGAACAGCCTCCACTACAGTTGTTAGGGGACCCACATGAAGATCAAGTTGCACATCTGCTACATATGTGTGGGGTGTTAGGTCCAGCCCGTGTGTGCTCTCTGGTTGATGGTTCAGTCTCTGAGAACCCTCAAAGGTCCTAAAGTCATCCTTGATATGGGTATATGAGTGCTCACTTCTTGGCAGACCTAGAGAGGATTCTAGCATTTTCCCCTATGCCTCTGCTTTGGAACACTTGGGGAAAGTCCCAGCTGAAACCAAGAGCAGCCCCCCTCCTGGGAACGCCAAGATCCCCCTGAGTGCCCTGCTTGGTTATTTTGCCATTACTGCATCCTTTGCTGAAAATAAACGGACATTCCACAGAGATCTTTGGGGTTACATTTTTGTTCCCGAAACAAACCTCCAAGGATTCAAGGCAGGGAAGCTAGAAGGAGCTGATCTCCATGGGCCCCAAAGAGCCACCTAAATTGGTCATGGCCTGCCTCTCTGTGGGCTTCAGTTGAGCCACCAGCAGTCAGCTCTTCTGATGCTGGTGACCAAGTGCAACCTTGACTGAGTGAAAACAGATCTGAACCAGATGTTAAGTCTGTTTGTAGCATTATTCCTAACTGCAGAGCTATATTGTGCCTTAGGCCTGAAAACAGAAAGAAAGTGAGACGTCCTAACGTGACCAGGAAAGATGCAGCTGGCAGCTGAGTCACAGTCCTGGCTTTCCATGCCAAGTAGCCAGTCTGAGAGGTGTGGTCCGCAGCCAGGAAACTCCTGTCTTTAATTCAAGGTTA